>NC_138782.1:9885407-9972907 GCF_965178545.1 Coloeus monedula | reverse complement strand
ATCCTGAGCCGTGCTTTTACTTACTGTTTTATACTCAGTTCCAATTTACTTGAATGCAAAAATGTTCTGTTTGAGTGCCAGGCCAGAGTAGCTGATTTAGCAGGGCGAGTATGAAATGAGCTTGGTGCAATGGAAGTGGGACATTCTACAGATAATCAGTGCTGTCTCAGAAACTCTGAAGTCTAAAAAACTGAATCTCTGGATTTTTTTTCTGAGAAGCTGAAAGCATATTTTTTCTGAAGAGACCAACTACAGTGGATTTAGTGTTAATTTAATGCAATTAAAATTTAAAAAGGATCCTTAATCTGAATATAAAAGAGAGTGCTTTATTGAAGTTGACTCTGAACTTACAATAGGTATATACTTTTAAATCGGGTTTTATGATCATGTTTCATTCAAGTGCTGTTAGACAACAAAGGAATTGTGTTTCCAAAAAAAGGTTGAACAGTACTGATTAGCATTGCAAAGTCTGCATTTAACAAGATTAGTTTTTAAACTAAACCAGTATATTTTAATTTTTTATATGCATGGACTTAACGTACATGGTGAATAACATCTCTTTATAGAATTTTAAGTATTTGAGACTCGTTATTGTTTAAAGAAAAGTTGCTGACTTCATCGCAAGTGTAGCCTAGTAAAAATGGGGCCTGGAATAGTAAACTGTTGCAGAGCTGAGGCAGAAACTGGTAACCTTCTGACCTCTGACTTTTACTGGAAAATGATATGCAACATAAATTCAGGGGGCCTTTTTTCTTTCAAGTATGTATACATATATATTCTAGTGGTGCTGTTCACAATGCTATAGTTGAAGTGGTGTCAACTTGTTCATTAGAGTCCCTTGCTTTCGGAGCAAACTTTAAATCCATGGGGCTTTTTTTAAGGCTGAAAAAGCTGCTTCAAGAATAAGCTTTGAACTAAAATGTGGTGTTTTGAGAGAGTTTTTGTATTTGGTTAGGGCTGTTCTTTTATTAGACGGATGTGCGTGTGTTTATGTGGATATGTGCGTGGACAAAACATCTGTGGGGAGGTTTGCCAGAATGCTCCTACACCGTGTTGGAAATTGAGCTTAGTTCCTGGTGTACTTTTAAAGATTTTCAGACTTCATTTTCTCCTAAATGTGTCATTTTAGTAGTCTGGAGTGCTTGTCA
Source organism: Coloeus monedula (assembly GCF_965178545.1). Classification (NCBI taxonomy): domain Eukaryota; kingdom Metazoa; phylum Chordata; class Aves; order Passeriformes; family Corvidae; genus Coloeus; species Coloeus monedula. Next base: position 9,971,759 of record NC_138782.1, on the reverse strand, counting down.
CATCTGATATCTTATTGCCATCCTGGTCCATTCCTAGCAAGGTGCATGCTGCAGCCCCAGTCAGGAAGGGTTTTCTAAAGTGAGTTTCTAGCCTGATTCCTATTAAATATCCACAGAAGGACTTGTCAGTGATGCTTTAGTCAGTTCTGAAACTGTTATCCAAATCCCAGTGGTTTATTGAGGCTGGAATTGCTGCCAGTGCTTGATAGAGTGTTTTGTGAAGAAGGCTCATTGCATTAAAACTTTGGAGAAGAGTAACAAAAGTGGGAATTTGGTAACTGGAGCTCTCAGGTCAAGTTTGGGAAAGGAATTTTGGAAAAGAGATCCTGTCCTGGGGATCTTTGTTACCAAGTCTTGCCTTCAAGCCACTTGCCACCTATGGAAATGGTGGTGGTTTTGAGGAACAGGAATGTCATAAGGGTAGTGGTGGTCTTGCTGAGCCTTGCTTTATGTCTTGTTTACATTAAATGCTCTGAAGGTTGAGATTATCGGGGAAGCTCATTTTTTTTAAGCACACTCATGCCTGCATGTACACCTTCTGTAAAAAAAACCCAAAATGTGATTTTAGCATTTCCCTGTGGGGAAGAAGTCAAAAAATATGACTCTGAAGGACCGAAGTGGAAGAGAACAAAAAGATAGCAAATATACTGCCTCTCCTCAACTGCATTTAATTTCCAAATGCTGTGATTTGGTGGCTTTTCTTCTGTGGCCTGATGTTGGGAGTGCAACACTGTGGTTAAACCCCTATGTTCACCACTGCTGGATGCTTTTCTTGGCAGCAGAAGGAGCCAGCATGGCACTGCCATAGCAGCCAGGTGCTGCGGAGGGGTGGCAGCAAAAGGCTGGGGACCCACACGCTCGTGCTTGCAAGCATAGGAGTTAACTCGAGATGCATGTGTTGCGTGACATATATTCAGTATATTATGGGCTTCCCTATTTTTAGGAGTTTGTAAAAGTTCCTTTTGGTTCCATCTGTCAAGATCACGTTTGCCATTTAAAAAAAAAAAAAAAAAAGCAAATCTGATCGCCAGAAATAAAACCCCTCTAAAACTGTCTGGTCTTTGGTTGTTCTCACAACCTACTTCCCTTGTTGGGGTAGGTAAAAGCCCCTTCTGGGCCAGGTTTACAGCCTGGCTGCAAGTATCACAAGGATGTAAATGTAAGCTTTGCATTTTCAGAGAGGCACACAGACTGGAGATCTTAAGCCTTTAGCAAGACTTTTCTCCTTAGTCCTTAACCCAGACTATGTTAAGGTCTATTTTTGGACTTTTTGGAGATTTTTCTTCTTTACCTTATTCATCGCTACAAATCCGGCAAAGTGCATTTTTAACCTATTTATGTCCCAGTGTACAACACCCATAGAATGATTGCCTTTGAAATCAGGGAGACGGTCTTTCCTGTAAACATTTTAAAGTCTTTTTTAACGTGTAAATTTATTTACTTAGTAAATAGTAATAACTCCCAGCTGCTTCGATCTATTGCAGAAATCCATATTTAACTGCTAGGGAGCTGTTCTGAGGTCTCGTGCCACTGAACAGCAGGATATGTTATTGCATAGTACGTTGACACAACCTCTTCTAAAGGCCTGGTATTGTGTCATCATAGGGGATAGTTGTAGTACAGGAATGCAGAATAATATTATGAAAAAGTTTTCCCGTTGCTCTGATCTTAACAGGAAAGGCCTTTGGATGTCTGTCTCCAAATTTACGAAGTGGAGAAATAATTTGCTAAATTCTATTTAAAAGAAGATAAGCAAATTCTTATGTACAGGGAGGTGATGCTGAGCTCATGGCAGCACTGTTTTATCTTACTGTGTCTTGTAACTTCAAAAGATTCTTGTTTGGGATACTGAGAGCTCTATTTTGTTTGTTTTTCAAATAGTGAGGCCAGGAAGATGCTGAACAAAGCCCTGGTACAGTCACTTTAATCCAGAGTGGAGTTCTTTATTTCCCATGTTTAGCTCTCCTATATAGCTCAAAAGAAAAAGAAAAATAATCCATCAGTGTCACCTTATTTGTGCATATTGTTTCTTTCTCTCTTTTTTTTTTTTCCCAAGCCTCAGCCTGCATTCGAAACATTTTTTTAACCTCCAAATAATTGTTGCTCCTTCAAGCCAGGAGTAGAAAGCAGCGATATTTCTGTGTGAAAATGTATCAATGGCTGCAATGGTTTATATTTTTTCAAGGTTTTGTAGGAGTTTGAGCAACCTATAGGCAAAAAGGCAATCGGGTTTATTATTGCTGGGAATCTCCAGGCGATTGTTTGGAGGCTGCAAAGGCAGGCAGCAGAGCCGGGAAGAGGGGGAGAGAAGGGCCACATTATGTTCCAGATGACTGAGCAAGGATTTATATACCAGCTCGCCCTTTTTTTTTTTTTTTTTTTAACATGGGAGAAGAAAAGTAATAAGAGCGGGGAGGCATTTGAAGCGGTCAGATGGCTGATGACTAATGGGATAGGTGGGCAGGAGCCCTAGGATTGGGTGTCTTAATGAGCACATTTCGCACCAAGTTTGGGCTGCAGTTCCCCTTCACCTTTGCCCTTTATTGACCGAACTGACACTTCATTTTTCACATACTTCCAATTATGGCTGAGCTTAAGTGTCGCCCTGCCTCCTTTCTTTCTTGCCTATGGACGGCTTGAGAGTGGTTAAGGCCACAGAAGATATTTTAATTTGAAAAACTACCATAGCAAGGCAGGTTTAGGGTGTAACCTGAAACTGCTGTCACTTGGCAGTTTCTCTGATGAAAACAAAAGTTTTAATGTTTCTTGTTTAGCGCTTCACCACCAGGCCCCCCCCACCCCCCTCCTTCCCTGTGGTGATGTGGGGAATTGCTTTGGGGGCGATTGGCTTGGCAAGGGGTGTTTTCCTCAGGGTAAATCCTTTCTGTCAGTACAGGTGTCATGGGTGGGAGTCACCCAAGTAAGGAGGTAAACCCAAGTGAAAAGCAGTGCCGTGCTTGAACGATGGCTCTTCTTTCCTTCTCAACACAGCGTCTTCTCAAAAGGCTTCTTGTGATGTCATGCCCTGCAACGTCCTTTGCTGGACGTTCTTCTTATGGAAAAGCAAAGCATAATTGTGCTTGCATTTCTCAAGCCTTAGACCAGTGCGGATTTGTTGTTTTGGTAATATTTAATGCATGAATGCAGATTTGAGCGTGGCCTGGCTGTGAAGCTTTGGGAAGTAGCTGAAAATGATGCTGGGAGAGGCTGGTAGGAGGAAGAGATGGACAAATCTGCAGTCGCTCCTTTGCTATACAAGGAGAACCATGCTAGATCTCCCACTGCTCAAGCTTGTGTGCATTTCCACGTTGGCTTTTACATGCAGAATCCTTCCAGGGCGGAAATGTCTGTTTGCTTTCGCAGGGCTTAGAGGGTTTCGGGGCATGCGGTTTTCCTACCAAATGTGGATTCTGTCGGAAATAGTTGGAATAAGTTGTGCTTGCATGGGGTGGGTGGGTTTAAGAACAAAATAGCTGCTGTTAGACCTTCACTTCCCGGCAGCACCACTGGATTTTGCAGCGTGGTTTTTGCTACTGGCTCTGTCACGTGAAATTTGGGTGAGTAATGAGTGGGCATGTCACCTGTGTGCCACTGGTGATTGCTTTACATTTAAATACATGGAGACTATATTGACAATTATTTACATCCAAACAGAGGCCCCCTAAACCACAGAAGTATTTATCTCAAAAAAAAAAAAGTATGAAGTATTACCTACTTTATTATGTAGCCCTCTGGCATAGTAATGGCATGGCATATTTTTACTATAATATGGTAATAAAAGAATATGTAAAAGGCAGACAAAGGTTCTGTCTTTTCACTAAGGTGACCCCTGTTACCAAGTAACTGCTTTACTTATGAGCTTATTAAAAACTCAAAAAAAAATGAGCTTTTCATACTTCACAGGCATTGATGTGAAAATGAGCTGTCCTACGAGTAGTTTTCTTGATCATTTTTAGAACAATTGATTAGCCAAAGAGCCGCTGTCATTAGTTGACATTGACTGATAGCAATTTGTCACAAGCTCCGAAGGTCAGCCAGGCAGTGGAAGCTTCGGCTTGTCTTTGATTGACCTTTTCTGATGCCATTATCATGCGATCGGTTAGACTGGATGTGACCCTCGATTAGAAAAGACAGGGCATTAGTCAACAGGGGCTGCTCCCTGTGTTTTTTCTGGCGCTTTATGTATTGTGAATCCCGAATTAAGCGTAATAGGCTTGTTTGGAAACGGAGCAGTATCAGTTTTCTTGCTGAGGCGCCGCCATCCCCTTTTCTTTTCCTGCTTTTCCATCATGCAGGCAGCGCTCCGTTTGCTTTAAATCAGCTGAGCACCTGTGCCCTCTTCCTTTGACGTGAGATATGAGATTTAAGCCAGACCCATATTTATCTGAAACTCTTCGTGTAGGTGCGTATTCTTCAGCAGCACCAGCATTAATTATTTTTATCTCCCCAGAATCACGTTTTATTTTTTAACAGTGATTGAGTGGTTGAGGATTATGCTCATAACATGATGTCAATTTATCATTCTGTTCTAAAGCCGGGGGGTGTGAAACTGGTTTTTTCCTCCTTCTAGTTTAGGTTTTTGTTCAGTTTTTGGTTGGGGCTTTTTTTTTTTTGGGGGGGGGGGGGGTGGTTTTTTGGGGGGGGGCGTGTTTGTTTTGTTTTGGGGTTTTTTGTTTAGTTGGTTGGTTTTTTTTGGTCTCATCAGCCTGATTCAGCTGTTAAACTTAGATTTCGGCAGTGTTAAGTCTGCGTGCCTCAACTAAGCAGAGTTGTGCTTCCAGAATGGTGCATGGGAGCAAGTTCTTGCTTGGAAGCAGGTGTCTGTCATGATTTGAGCATTAATCTTTTCCCAGTGTCAGGATTTATTTCAATCATTCACATTAGCTTAAATGTCTGTTATTAACAGGCATTTTTCTTTTTGCTCTGGCAAAGCTAACTTAAATACTTATAAATGTTGCTAGTTTTCCCTAAATTGTGGGTAACATCATCGTAAATGAGCTCTCTTCCTTGTAAAAAACCTTCCTTCCTTCCATTTGCCTTTCAGGGGAAACCTGAATTTCTGTAAGCAGCAACTTGTTTTTCAGGTCAGCCCCCAGAGATAATAAGCAGTTCAAAACCAGCACAACCATTTCAGCACGGTTTAATGCGACTTCCAGCCTTTGCTCAGGAAAAGCTTCCAGCTGGGAGGTGAGCAGAGAGACGACCATGTCAGGAGGCACTTCCTTCAGGCTGAGCCTATTGCCGTCATTGGCAGAGCAGAAGGAGGGCAAAAGACTTTGGAAACTGTTTACCTTTAAAGTGGCTATGGAAATACAAATATTCCTGACTTCTCGGCCCATCTGTAATCAAGCAGCAAAATCCATGTGCTGAAGTCCATTTTTTTTTTTCTGTTTTCTTGGAAAGTTTTTCTAAACTCAGAAATGTCTACCCATTAAACATCTGTGTGACTGTGCACAAGCCCATGTATACATAGATGTGTATATAAGAAAATGGCCCTGACCCTGAACTAAGCATCCATTGGCTTTTGCAGCCCCCAAAGTGTGTCTGCACAGAACCAGGTGTCTTAATGAGGGCAGGATCTTGAATATACCAAACAGGGAACAGTGGTGGAAAATCATCACATCTTGGGCTGTTAGCTAGAAACTCTGGTGTAGCACTGAAGGACATCTTGCTTTCTTGCTTGGATGGGGCAGAGGGAGATTTGGTTTTGTAAGAAGTTGTAGAAGTAGGTTTGAAGTTTTTAGTGTCCAAGGTGCCCCTTTCAACAGTATCGGAGTTGGGTGTTTTCAAGATGGCTGATATGATTTTTTTTTTTTTTTTTTTTTTTTTTTTTTTTTTTTTTGGGGTTGCTTTATTCAGATACGGTGGTTTTTTTCCTACACATCCTGGGTGTTTTCACTTAAGTTGTGGTGGCTCATTGGAGCTAATGAGCTTCCCATATGGCCCATATTGAAGGCCATCTTAGTATTCTCATCTTAAGGGTTCTATCCTATTTGCCTCTCCAGGTCTTCAGCTGAGTCTTTTGCAATCTGACATAGGCAGAGTGAGATTTTAAGGTGTGTGTCATTGACCTCTTTAAATCGGAGGTTAAAAAAAGTTGTGATCTTGAGATGTTTGTTTTGAGAGACATTTTATCACAAGGAGTATAAACTCATAAACATGCTGTGTTTCTGGATGAGTGATGCAACAGGGTGTGCCATCAGGGTGCTTGGCACAGACCATTTTCCTATCTCTCACATGAAAGGCTGGGAGGGAAAGATGACTAAGGCTGGAGGAGAAGTCTTTAAAATTAGTTGTGTATGGAGAAAGTGGTGCTTGTCCCATAGTGCAGGAACTAAGGGTTGGATGTTCATGGCACAGGAGCTGTTCCAGAGTGTTTAGGTTTAAAACAAATAAAAATGTTTTATGTGTTGGGTTAAATTCATTGCTACAGAACAGCATTCTGAGGAGGTCAGCAGGGGACAAAAAGAGATTAGACCAGTTCATGGAAAAATATGTTCTTTTGTAGCTATTAAAAACCCTGGTCCAGATGCAACCGCTGGCTCAGGAAGCTGCCCAAGTGCTGATTGTCAGAGCGGTGGCACAGCTGCCTCTGTGTGCCCCCACTTTCCGTAGTGTTTTCCTAAACACCCGTTATTGTTCATGAGACACCACCACAAGATCCAGTTTCTTGGACAGATGTCCTCTAGTTTTTATGTTAAAATAATTTTTTATGATTCAGTTCAGGAAATAAGATGCTGGATATTTTTGTTTATCCTTTTTTTTTTTTAAGGCTCTTGCTAATGCTGGCATGCTTTTGTTGGGAAGAAAGTAGACATAGCTTGTATTTTCTTGCACTTATTACCCCGATGGTGGGAATGGTTTGATGCTATTCATTCAAATTTGACAGGTGATTGCTTCTGTAAATGAATGCACTCAAATCATAATTGTTGCAACAGAATTGTTTGATTACCTGGCAGTAGCCTCTTTCTCTCTGATAGCTTTTGGATCACCTGTTTGCTGAGAGCATTTGACAGTCCTCATGTTTATTACCCAATTGAATGTCAGTAGCAATTGCAGCTAAAGATAAACGAAAATGCAAGTACTTGTTGACCTTGACTTTTTTCCACAAGATATTGGACTTGATGGCTCTATTGCTGTTGAACTGATAAGAGTTATAAACAGTAGTTGAAGGAAAATGTTTTATTCCCAGAGGAAAATACCACACTGCTGTGGGAAATGGCATCTGACTAGCACTCTTTGCCAAATTTGCTTGGTTCACCTTCATTTAGACTGTGGGAAAATAAAATACAAATTTCCCCTTTTATGACTTTAATATCTCTGCAAACATGAATTCCTGTGCTCTTTGTAAAGTTTTGTTGGCAGACTGTGCCAATAACAGACAGAAAGCACGAGACCTCGCCGTGTTTTATGATGTGCTATAATGAGGATTCTCAATTCTTCCTTATTTTTGCGCTGATTTGATAATTACAGGGAGGGAGCAGAGCTTTCTTCTCCTATTCCAGGGGAAGCTTAATATGTCTATAACTGGCAAAGACTGGAAAATGTGTGGCTGTGGGTGGAGAATGTTGGAGTGGGGCTGTGCTGGTGAGAGGACAGCTTGGGGATGAAGGAAAAGTTATTGCAGGGATGGAGAGATAATACTTTCACAGGTCAAGTTTGCACCCTTACTAGTTCTTTAGGCAAGGTCCCACATGGGGTCCTTTGCAAGTTTTTGGTAGGAGGGGGCTGATTTGGTGGTGCCCCTCCCAGCTGCTTTTGGGGAATGGGAGGGATGGATGAGCTCTGGTCCCAACAAATTTTCCTGCTATAACCCCCCCCCCCATATATATATTTATATACAGCTGTTTCTAATCCTACTCTGATATGAAACCTGAAAGGAAGACTTCAATGGAAACAGGAGAAGGCAATAGGTTTTGAGATCATTCAGGATGAAAGTCAATGTATAAACATTATACGTAAAAAGTACAAAAGACAGTGGAATTATATTATTTAAAACATAAGTCCTTCTTGTCTCAGCAGCTGCTCTGATAAACTCTGTACAGTATTGTAGGAGCTTGTTAAAGCACTGAAATGCAGGATTAAGCAGTGCTGTAACAGCAGAGTCAGACTAGTAATCTTATTGCATTGTAAATTTTTTTAGGTAAGATTAAGCTGGCACTACATTATATGTTTGTGGGCGAGGGGCCATTCTTCAAGGGATTAATTAATAGGATCAGCAATGTAAGATGCTGACATAATTTTTTCTAAGCGCATTTATGCACATGGGCTTTTATTATTACTATTCTTTTTTTTCTTTCTTCCAATTTTAAATTCATGAATGAGATGGGGACTTTCTCTGGGCAATCAGAGCAGCCTCTGCAGCTTGCAGCAGTGGTGATGTCAGAGCCACCTGTCATCCTATAATTCATCAGGGACCACTTCTCACTGGCCTGGTGACCCACTAGTTGGTGACATGAGAAATACCAGAGGGAGATGCCTGATGTCCCTTCTACCCAAGCTGGGGTGGGATCGTAGGGCTGTGACTAAGCAAATGCCTGACGCTGCTCTGGCAGGTCTTTGAACGAGGGTGCTGTTGGTAAAATCTTCCACTTTTCTGCTTTGGCTCTTTAGCCCTGATACCTCCTCCATGTAGCCTTTGGTTTCACATCCTTGAACTTTTGCTGCTCAGGCCTGGAAGGTAGCAAAAGACATGGGAGAGTGTGGCTGGGCCCGTGATGAGCAGTGGGAGCAGTGTCACATCAGGATAGGCACTGCCACCCTGCCTCCCTCTGTGGCTTGGGAACTTCCTCATCGCCAGGCAGTAGCTCTGGCATCTAATAGCCATGGATTATCTTTATATATTTTTATATATATATAACTTATTTATATATTATAAATATTACTCTATTTGTTTATATATTTTATTTTTTCCTCGAGTGTTTAAAATCTCACACAGATTTTGCAGTCAGGTTTTTGCAGTTGCTCTTTGATGAAGTGTAATGTGAAAGTGTGGGAAAGAAGAAACAGCATATAAATAAATAAAGGTACAGTGGGGACAGCCTTTTCAACTACTGGTCCCTTAGTCCTTGTTTTTCCTGGGGCTGATTTTGTGCCATGGGTGAGAGATGGCCCTTGCAACCCTGTTACTGTGTATTGTCTCCAAGTTTTAAGTACATCTTTTGCAGAAGGACAGGAGAAGACCTACTAGGAGACACCACTTATGTTGTTGGAAAAAACCTAATGGTGGCAGACATACCCTAATTTATTCTTAAATCTTCCCCAGTGCTCTGAATAGCAATGTCACATGGATACATGCTAAATATATTCTGGAGTCTGTAGTGCCCCGATGGACCTCGAAGAAGGCATATCTTAGCTTTCTCTGGTCAGCAAGTGAAGGTCATGGAAGCAAGGCTTGTAGGATGGAGAATCTTTTGTTGGTATTATTGCTGTGCCAAGAGAATCTCCTCCCTTTCTCCCTCCCTGGCACAGCACTGAGGGAGAAACCCCACAGTGGAATTCCTGCTTGGGGCCCTGGATTATAGCACATGCACTGCGTTGACTGCCTTCCTAAAGCAGGGGAAAGAGGGAATGAGGTCAGCACTAACGGCTCGAAGTAGAGTGTCATTTAAAATGGGGTTAAAGTTTCAGGGCACTGTAATGTCAGTGTAGCAGCCTCTTGCTAAAGAGCAGGGGATAAGATGCAAGCAAATTGCAGCAAGGGGGAAAGAGACAACAAAGTGGAGTTGAAACGTTGTGTTCATGCTGTACTTCCCCTCCCTTCCCCACTTAGTAAAACATCTGTTTATCCTCTCCTGTCCCCTCATCCTGCCTGTGGCAATGAGAATGCCCCAGGAGAGGCTTTTGTGCAGGATCCTGCCCGTTTTCTTTTTTTTGGTATCTGTCTACAATAAGCCCATGCAAATTCTGCATGAGGTCAGCTGTGTAAAAGCAAGAATAGTGGAGATGTTAATTCAGTATAACTACTGGACAGACTTGGTATGGTTGTGCATTGTAGTTCTGTGACGGGCTGTGGGAAAGCAGAGGGATGTTCTATCGGTGAGCAGGCTGAGCCACAAAATCTTTGAATGTCAGTCTATAAATATTTATTGTTTGTGTGTGTGTTTGTTCATATATGTGCTTGGATGTGACTACTTCCCACTGCTACACATTTTTATTCTGTCAATCTGGCAAGAAAGGTGGTAAAACAACCACCCTTGTGAAGCACAGGGCATTTCTAGAACTTTTTAGAACCTTTCAGATTTCCTTTACAAGGAGCATTGTGCTAAGTTCCTTGGTGTTACAGCTGCAAGAAACAAATTAGGAAGCAGTGCTGACATTAGTGTCTCACCAAATATTTAATCCAGCTAAAAAACTGCTGAGGTAGCCATAATTTACCAGGTTGAAGAGCAGAGAGGGCTGGCATAGCCACCTCACCAAGAAATGTAAAGTAATGACTTAGTTTAATTTAATCCAAAGGATGTTGGTGACTTGGTTGAATTTAATACTAATAAAGTAACCAGCTAGCAGTCTGCCGGAGGAGCATGTTAGTCATGACATGGGTATGTCAGCTCTTCACCACCATTAATTATATTGCATCACTGAAAAGCAGAATATGCATATTATGCAATTTTACAGCATGGCTTTCCATACGTAATGTGTTAATATAAATTAGAATTGCTTCATACAGATGAATTGAAGTTCTTTGTGTTACCAATATACAAATTTTATTTACAGTTGCAGTTGGTGTATGTGAAATGACAGTATTCAACTTAAAAGTGCCTCTCGAGTTAATAAATGCCAACTTGATACTAAACACATTAATACTCGGTTAAAATTAGCAATCAATTTACTTGGATATTGGAGGTTAGCCAGGGATGGATCTGAAGTTGTATTAGGTATATCGTACTGGTCTGAATACATCATATGCTGTTGCAAAAGCATTGTGCTAATTTTAGCTTACAAAGAGGATGAAGATAAACTGCCTGCTGCTAGTTTGCCATATGCTATCCTGGTGATAATATTCAAGTTGAAAATATTCTGCAGAGAGTCTTATTGTTTCAATAAAAGAAAAGTGGAACAGAGTTAAGCAAATTTCTGCTCCGTAAATGTATACAAAATAATGAAATAAAACAAATCTCAAATGCTGGTAGATAAGATCTGCGAAATTTGTTTTGGGTTTATTGGCTTTCATGGGAGTCAACAATTTGTTTTAGTATATATTTGATCCAATTGTATCCATTTCTTGCATGTAAATCTTAAAATCAATCTAAATAAAAATCGAACTTTGTTCTGGTAGGCAAAAATATAGTCTGAGTTGCTCCTAACTAGTTAAGCCTCCCATCCTTCAAGTTTGGTACAGGAATAAAGCCACTGCTGAGGTGATTTTTCATGAGCTTTTCCCTTTGCTTTGTTTATTTAAAAACACAAAACATATTCCGGTTTCCATATGGGGAGGATTTGCTTCTGTAAGTTCACTGAGGAGCATTTGCCTTCTCCATCTGTACCCATGGCCAGGAGAGAGAGGGGTGTGTGGGGAGGGGTGCCCAGACCCCCAGGGTTGCAGGGGCTGGGGGGAAGCTTTGCATTAGCAAGTGGTGAAAAGCTTGACCTTTGAGTGACCTGGGTCAAGCAAACCCCCTGCCGAAGTGTCCCATTTGGACATGGATACCTGTAGGGTGAGGGAAGAGATAAAAGAAGAGGGAGGAAGATAAAGTAATCCCATTGACTTGGGCACTTCTCAGATATTACAAGTGAGGGAACATCAGGAATAATAAAAGAGCAGCAATATTTGTCTGCCCCCCGTATCTGTGTAATGTCATTTCCAAAGGGCTGGAGTAGATAATAGCAAATGTGCTTTCAAGTATCAGTTCAATCTCTTGAAGTGATGGGGAAGACTGGATGCTCTGATCTGGCAGGTACTGGAGAGTGTAATACAATCCTCATCACTGCAGAGAGAATTGTATAAATGGACAGAGATCCGCTGATTACATCTTTTGCTAAAGTGTTAAGTAAAAGATCTGGCTGTAAGAGATGGCAAGTCTACTATTGTCTGGTCTTCTGACTTGTCTTTATTGGGGTTTTCACAGGAACAAATACCAATTACCAAAATAAAAGCAAGCGGTGTGGCCAGCCTGTATCATGGTAGGACACATGCTCTTGAGTCAGTGTGGGCAGGAAGCTTGGCAGGTCTGTCCCCCACCATTGCTATTGCATCTTTATCTCTCTGCTTCATTGTTTGCCACGGAGTGCTTGAAATTCCAGTTTCCAAGTAAAAACTTCCTGTTTCTTGCATTTGCATTCAGTTTGGTAAGACATAAATTTAGTTATCTATCAAGGAGGGCTTTCTTTTTTTTCCTCTCTCAAGTAAGGCAAAATAGGAAGAAGAAATTAATTATGATTTGGTGATAAGAGGTAGAATTTTGCATTTTCCCAGATTCTCTGTGGCAGGAAGCATGAGGTTGTATTCTTGTGATAAGGTGATGGATGGGAGCTAAATTCAGCCTTTCCATCCTAAGTAATTTTAGAAGGAGCCCTGAAGTCCAGATCTTGCTTAGAAACAGAGATGGGCATATTCAGTCTTCATTAGCCATAGTTTCCTTGCTACAGCATTGCTGCTTGTAAGTTTTTACTGTTTTGTGCAGTATTCAAAGCTAATAGTGCACATATTCTTGTAGTCATCTCAATCCTGAATTTCCCTCTGGAGAGTTTCTTTCTCTCCATTGCCTGTGAAAGGACTCAGGGAGGACTAATCACCTCGCTCCGATGCTTAGCTTGGCAGTCTGACTTAAATGCTTAGAGTGAGGAGGGATGAATCTGTGCTAAAACTTGGCATTCCTTTACGAAGGAAATGTCTGCTCTGTGTGGAGAAGCAGAATAAAGTGTCTTGTAGTGCTGAAGATTGGAGGAGTGGGCTCAAGCATTGTTGTGTTGGTGAGGCTGTGTCCTCTGCAGCTCCTGAGCACAGTGGCCTGAGCATCTCATGACACTTGTTACATTTGCAGACTTGCATAGGTAACTGAAGTGTTCAAAAATCTTGGCATTCATTTAAAAAAACCCATTTATACACTTTTTTTTTTTTTTAAATATTATTTGTGGGGGTTAGTGTCTGTATTCCCATGGCTGGCTGTCAGGAAGCCAGGATTCCAGTTTTCCCTAACGTCAAGAGGTTGCTTGCTTTATTAGTGCATAGGTGGTTTTGGTTGAAGGTTCTCATGTGTCTCTGGGAGCTGAGGACTTGAATATAAAACGTGATGAATGGGGCTTCTGAAACTGTGTAGCAGTGCTTTGCTCAACCTCCAAGTAAACATCATTGAGGTCTTGCATGTGATGAGAGGCTCCATGAGGGAAGCCTTGAAGCAAAATCTGTTGCTGAGCTGAGGTGGTAGGAATGGCCATATTTAGCTTTGTTGTGCTGTTTGGGTACAGGGTCCTTTGGCAGCTGGCACTGCATCTGTCAGAACTTCTCTCTGCTTTTAAATATAAAATCATAGTTTAACCTACTTCTACTCCAGACTAACAAGATGTGAATTGGTACATTTAAGTGTACTAGCATGCATTCAAAATGGCTCATTTTTCTACTTCATTTCTGTAGTCATATTTGTAGCAATCCTGACTAGCACATGAGGTGGAGAGGTAAGGGGTTAATAATTTTATGTAGAATATTGAACTCTTATTTCCATTTTGAAGTTCACTTTGGATGCTGTCCTGAAAAATATCTCTGAATTATGCAGTGTCCCCACTGTGCCCCAGAAACGTGAAATTTGGGCCTTGCTTCCTTGGGAGGCTGCGAGTAAAAAGACTAAGGAGGTTTGCAGGCGTGGAGGAAGGGTGGGTTACTGGCAGCAGCAGTGTGGGCTTTCATTCAGCACCTTGTCAGCGTGCCTTATCTGGGATCTTGGGGGATGGCTCTCCAGAGTAAACCCGGGGAAGGGAGCTGAATGAGGTGTTTTCCAGGATTGTCCTGGCAGAGGCTTTCTTGTGAACTGTTCTGCTTGCTCTGCAAGAGTCATAACCAGCACAGATACTTGCAGTGCCTCAGAAAGTTGGGCTTTCCAGCATGTTTGTTGACTGCTCTGAGACTTTGACCCCCTTCTTTACAGCTCATGTAATCTTTGGATGTGTACAGCACCTGCCATCTTGAGCCTCTCCTTTCATGCTTTTCAGTGAGGTTCATGTGCAACTTTGAATATGTAGGAAGTCTCCTGGGCTGGTAAGGGGTGAGCATAAAGGATAGCTTCCCCATGATCTTACAGGCAATTGCCCTCTCCAGGTCAATATTTCCTTGTTCAGGTCACTGCTGAGGTCATATTCATTGCAAATACGGTGCTTATGTCAAAGTATTTTCCATAGAAACTATTAAGTACAGGCAAGAATGCTTTTCAGCTGAACTTTGAATTTCAACCCATGATTATAGATGAAAATCTGTCTCCTCATCTGCCTCAGCCACAAATTGCAGGTGCAGCTGGTCAGCCATTTAAAATGACAAAATTCAGAGTTGCTTTGCATAGAAACCAGCATCATGATTAGCAATGGTTCAGAGGCTGACATTGTTGGCAACTGCTCAGATGATTCGCAGGTATTTCTGAAAGCCTTTTCCAGTCTCAAGAGAATCACCTGTTTTGGCATCAGTGAGTATTGTTCCAGAACTGTGATGGAAGAGAGTGCAGATCCATGACTAAAGACTTGCTTTTCTGCCTGACAAGCCTTGATCACCTAGTCTTAAGGCTGAGACACTTGCCTGCTGGTCCTAAGACATCAGCCATACAGCAAAAGCTGTGTATGGAGTAAGAAAGCAGCTAACACACAGTTGGAAAATTGTGTTTGCTCAACATGCAATGAGTTTATTAGAAGAGACTCATTCAGAGTGGAAGTGGAAAACAGTATTTACTAGGATTTATTTGACTGCTCCAGGATAATTTAAATACAGGTTTTCAAGTATTTTCTTTCCTTTTTACACACATCTAAACACATCTCTAATATATGTATATTACAAAGCTGTCCTGACCTTTATCAAAATAGTCTGTGAATGTTTTGCCTACCTTTATCAAATTGCAGTATGAAAGAACCATTCTGGTTCATATTTTTAAGGGATGTTTTTCTGACCTCAAAAACTGATACTTCCTTAGCCTGTGCCAGAAAGCCCTTTCTGTGGTTGTAGTCCCCATTTTTTCAGCAATTAAGACTCAGGTGGCATCAGAATAACAACTGGTTTTAATAACCACTTTAGCCACCTCCGTTATGGGGAGGAAGCATGCAGAGCTTCTGCAGAGCCTCAGAGCTCTGTGGTATGACCTCAAGTGACCAGACACAAAAAGCAGTGCAACTCTTGAACGGAAAGGTCTGCATCATCCAAACTGTGCTGACTCTTGTCCAAGAACACACTGTTTACCTGTTCCTTCCAAACTGGTCAATTTTCTGCAAGGCTGAGATGTGGGTGTTGGGGGATTTTTTGCTTATCTCAGTGCAGCTTGGCTGGTTTTCACAGAGATGCTCTTCACTAGCTTGTAGATGTATGTTGAGGATCGTGTTTTCTGTTTTGGTGATTGAAGCTGAACAGTCCCACTGTTGACCTAAATTTACCACCTCTTTCGTATCTGAAAGCATTTGTATATTCATCGGCAAATGTGCAGGCTGACCACTCCAATCAAAAGCAACAAATCTTACCAGTTAACTCCAAAATGCATCTTGCTGAAGGCAATGTCTGAAAACACATTGCCATGAGCATGAAGCAGCCAAGCCTCTGTCTGGCCCTTGAGATGTGTACCCAGACCTTAATGAAGGGTGGGGTTTTCCTTATTCCAATAAATAGATTTTGTTTGGAAAGGTGAGAAGCAGAAAGAGAGAATGTATTTTCACAGTCCTAAATAAAAGGCTATTTATGCCTAATACATTGGCAGAATTATTCCAGAGTAATTCATCCACAAGAAAATACGATCCTTGTGTCACTGCCAAGGTCAGAGAGACCTATGGTGATCTGCAGAGTAAGTTCAGGTCACCCAAGTTAAATCTGCCCAGGGGCTGACTTAGCTCACGCACCACATTTTTTCCGAGATTAATAAAAGCAAACATCTTCTATAGATGAAGGCAGGGCTAAAACTGTGGTCAGCTCTCTCCCTGGAGCCAAGGTCTCCTGCTTTTCCGTTCTCCTTTCCAGGTTGCTCCTTTCATTTCCTTTCCATTCTTCTCTTTTCCTGGCATTTACAGGATGCTTAGAAAAGTCTGTCTTTTCCTTTATGAGGCAACCGATGCCTATAAAACCTTCCTTGATATCTGCATGGACAGGAAGGACATGGGGACATTGCTGGTGTTTGACCCGGTGCAGCGTTGGCTTCTGCGTGTGTGTGGTGTGTCCCTGGACATCACACATCCTGAAAGTTGAAATGAAAAAGATGGGGTACACACACAGCAGAAATATATTCCTTGTTAGCCTCAGCTGAGAGTACCATCTGAACAGGGTATTTGGCAGTTACAAAGGTGAAGCTGGTGATTTCGTGGTCACTGCAAGGCTGCCTCAGGAGGAGACACATGGGGTGGTGAGCTGGGCAGGTGAGAGTCCTCTTCCATCACTGGTGAGTGGAAGGGGTGAGGCAAAGTCCTCAGCCCTTTCAACGAGGATGCGGTTGTTTCATCAGAAAAGCGAGATTATTCTTCCTGGTGGTGTATACCTGCCATGGGGAAGCTGGTGCCTGTGGTTCCAGCCTGCTAGAACCTGAGGTTTTCTTTAGCTTCCTTGGTTACTCGTTCATGTCATTTAAAATACATCAAATTACTGAAAGAAGTCAGTTTTTGTTTTCTATGCATTTCTACTGCTGTTGCTCTTAGTGATAATGACAAATGCTGTGAGTAGAAAAAGAAACCAGAAATAATTTTGGCTTGCTTTTTGAAGGATGTATACATTTTATTTATTTTTTTCTTAAGACCTGGATGGCTTTTTGCTATGACCCAGCTTTGCTTTGAGATTTCTGTGGGATTTTGGTTAAACACTCTTACAGAGTCAGAGAGATGAGCTGGAAATGGCTGAGTTAACTCCTTCCCATCCTTCATCCCTCTCGCAGTTGGAACTTTGATGCCATGAGATGTAGTGACATAAATAATAATCAGATTCTGGAGTGCACCGAAATTTGTCCCTTTCCTCCTATCAGTTTGCCTATTCGAGGTAATTCTAGGCAGGTAATAGCTAGGAATATGTATTGATGGAAGATGAAAGAGGTAAAAATAAGGTGAATATGCACCTGTAGGTGATATTCAGGGGAAGTTTTTAAGTGTCCAGCATTGATTTGACTTTTCTTTCACCTTCATTGTGTGTTTTGGACTCTGACATCTGTTTGTTCCTGGATGATTTGCATTTGGTTTTGTTTTTTGTTTGTTTTAATTTGGAAAAAACCCACACCTTAAACTGTAACTGCACTGTAAATCAAACATCAAAACACCAGAAGCTGTGATAGAAAGTCGTAGGAAGCCAAAAACATAGCAGTAGCATGAATACATTAATTTGGAGCCTCAGGGGACGCGCCGACGTTCTAGGACTAAAGGGCCTGAAAGGACTGTCACTGCCTGCATGGCCCTAGGCAGGGACCATCAGGGCACCTCAGGATGTGAGCCTGGTGGCCAGTGGCCAACCACAAGGAGCAGGGTCAAGACCACCTCCCCATCACTGTTATTTCTCTGAAGGGCTCTCCGAGCCCTCTGAATTTTCAGGCTTTGCTGTTGTGGCTGGGTTCGCACCAGCCACCTGGATGCAGAGGTTGTACCCTGACCTGTCCCTCAGTGCCACCCCACCTCCCCATACCTAAGGAATATTTGGGGGGAAAGTATTTGCAGCAGCAGAAGAGTAAATGACCATCAAGCATGGTGGTCATTGCTTGATCCCTCTCATCCTGTAGAGCCACAGAATCTGGGCAGAGCAGAGAGCAGCAGGAGCTGTGTGAGTGGCAGCAGTGTGCCTGTTTGCTGGCCATCAGAACCAATGTCACCATGCCTTCACTCTAAAGCCCGACTTTAGGATTGTTTTTTCCTGTTATGCCTTTCTGAAGTGCCACCTCATCAGAGCAGATTTGCCTTTTGTGCTGGGAGAGGAACAGTTGAGTAGAAGAAAATTTTATGTGAGCTTGGCTCTGTGAAATTTATTCCTTTTGGCTCCTCACACCCCCTTCCTGAGGAGCAGCCTCCCACTCTTGTCACAGATACTCTAGAGCAACCACCTTTTGCTGGAGGAGCAAGGGCAGTGGAGTTAGGATGCTGGATAGCAAGGAGCAGTGGGAAAAACATTAATTCTGTGTACGCCCTTCCCTTGAAAGGTCTGACAGAGGAATGCATATTTTATATTTCAGGTGTTTTTCCTGAGTTGATTACATGCATGGTAACATAAGGTTTTGTCTTTGGGGAGCAAAGCAGGCTGCTTCTGAGTGTCCCAGACAGTGCTAGGACAGGATGAGGGGAGGAAATTCATGGTGTTGTCCGAATGCCATCCATTCAGTTTATGATTGCAAATGTTTCTTATACTTCCTTAGAAAACAGGAGTATAATTGTTTTGGATCCAACTCTTGCCTTGTTCGTATGAAGCCCAGGCACTGCAAGATTAGCAAGTCCCTCACGTTCTGAGCCTCTCTGCCCAGTAGCTTAGGCCAGCAGGCAGGTGGACCTCAAAGATAGCTTGTCAAGTGGTTCTTCTGGGTGGCCATGGCCAACCCTCTTCTCTGCGCTCCTTTCCGTAGGATCATGCAGTGGGAATTACCAGGTTGCTTCACAAAGGATTTTGGATTAATACTCGGTAGCAAATCAAAATTATCTTCCTCTTGCTTTAAATAAGAGGAAATAATGAATTTGTGTCATGAGTTTAAAGCCAGATGTTTTTTCACAAGCTGCCCAGTCAGGGAGGTTCAGTGGCTGTGATGGATCTTTATAAGGCTGTATGACATGATGGTTGGTTTTTAACAGTGGCAGTGAGGATGTTGTTACTGTCAAAAGGGAAGAGGTAGATGAGATGGGGGCATTTTATTCTCATTGCTTTTAGATGTGCCTTTTGCAGTTGCAAAGTGATGATATATGTCACTGTATGTGGGGAAATAGAGTATTTGATGCAGCCATGGCATGAAAAGTGAAGTTCAGTGTTAGTTTTCTTTCATTTGTGTCTCGATTTTTATTGTCAGATGATGTAGCTGATGGACTAGGGACAGGGAAAATTTTTTGGCTTTGATGCTACTTTGAAGTGGATGGCAGTAGAAGAAAATACATTGTGTATCCGCAAGAACTTTTTTACTTGACACAAACCACATGGCAACTTCCAGTGGGAAATATCTTGTGTGGGTTTGGTAGGTCATGAATCCTGACTTGCCTGAGCTGCAGCTAGACTAACTCTCTCCTCTTCATTATGGCTGGATAACTCTGGTGGTATAGGGGATCCAGCTCTGCAAAAGAGGATTTGGGGCAAACAGTATCTGAACTATAGTTCCTGCAGTGCAAACTGCAGCTTGGGCCAGCACTGATTAGTCTTGAATTGGCCCAAAGTAAAATGCTTTCATTCGGTTCAACAATCCCAAGTATTTTGGTTTGTCTTGCCCAACTTTTTCTTTTTTTTTTTTTTTAAACTATTTTCAATAGAATAACCTCATTTTGAATTGTTTGGACAGTGTTAAGGTTCTGGCACATATTTTCTATTGTAAAATGGAAATCTACAGCATCTTCTCCTCTGGAGCAGGCATGTAGGCAGGGCCCAAGACAATTTAGCCATGTTTAGGGAAGGAAGCCTACTTAAATGCTCCACATAATAAATTGTTTCTACAGATAATTCGTCCCTTAGTTTGTACGTAGTATGCTTCTGATCTTTGCTTTGAGCCCCTTAGAGCTGCTTGTGCTCAGTCCAAGAGTCAAGTGTCTTAGGAGATGGATAAACACAAAGATAGAGCCAGTTGTTAAGGAGCTAGAGAGATTTACAGAAGTTGACCTCATGGCCATTTGGGGCATTAGTTGGGCATATTTCCCCTATGGCAGAGCACTCCTGTGCTCCTGCTGCTTCTTGTGCTCCGGCTTTACAAAGAAGTAAGTCTGATGGAATCCAGTGGTGGGCTTGCCTGTGTCTCAGTCATATGTAGTTGACGTTCCATGGAGAATGCAACTGGTGGGACTAGCTCTCCTGATGAGGTTGGAGAGAGTGGGTTTCATAAAAAAGACCTGTATTTGAACAAAAGAGAGGATGACTGAAATACAAGAAATTGTAGAGTCATCATGGTGGCTTTTAGGTTAGGGGAAAAAAACCCCAACAACTTTTTAAGCTTTTTACCATTCTTAGTTAAAGCAGGATGTTTTTCTGTTTAACCAGATACTTTTCTGTAGGGTATTTGCCTCCAACTGCACAAAGTAAACTTTTGTTGCTGGCAGCAGAAAGTTGTTTGCTTGCCGTACAATGAACTGCTTTCTTTTTAGTATTTCATTCAGCGATGCACAGCGCCAGGAATATCGCACAACATACCCCTAATAGTGTAGTTTTCTGAACCTCATTAAGAAGTGCTACCTGGTGGAAGAGAAGAGGTTTCCTTCATTTCAGCTATAAAAAGCTGCCAAAGAAAAGAAAATGAGTAAAATCTGGGGGTTTTCCCCCACTATTCATCAATGCTGTTTCTACTCTTTGCATAGACAGCTGATTTTCTAGTTGCTTGCCTAAAGGGAATTGAAGTCAAAAAAAGATAGTTGGGTTACTAGAAAAAGGTGCTGCTGTCTCTGAAGAGCAAAAGTATAATGATTCAAGAAAAAACTTGGAAAGTTTCTGAAATGCCAGGGTGTAATTTATACTTGTCCAGGTTATGCTAGCTATGAATATTTGTGTAGGATATTTTTGCAACTGTGTCCTTTAGTATCTTGTAAATATGGATACTATCTGTGACTGACAACTTCCCACTGTTTATGTCGTGGTCTGAATCCTTGGATGAAACATGAACTACATCTCCTTAAGAGATGTGTGCACACCCAGACACGTGGTATTTGTTCCTTGCTAATGCTCATTTTCAACCTTGTTCCTCATTAACTTTTTATTAAGTATATTTGAGAAGGCTTTCTCCTTAAGGAATATGAAAAAAAAAGGTCCCTCATCAACACCGCTTTTCAAATTTGCAAGCAGAGCTACATCATCATTGTAAATTATTTTTGGGGTGTTCTGTAGGCCATTCAGTATACTGAGATGATTGCCATTGACCTCAGGAGCTCCAGGAGTGGGTGCTTCCTCACATCTGACTAACCATGGATCCAAAATAATAGAAAATGCTTTTCCCGATGAAGAAACTGCATGGTTATTTTATGTTTTCTGAAGTAGCTTTTTGCTGGTAGTCCCGTTCTCAGTTTGTGTACCTTACTTAGGCTTTGGCAGATTAAGAGCCACTAACATTGGGTTAATGTTACATATGCAATAGATGCCTATGTATTTAAATTTTAAAATAATGTGTTTTGGGGAAATCTTCCAAACTGAATGGCCTTTTAATGTTAAAACTTCTATTTCTCCTCAATGGATAGGTACAGCTTGGTTTAGCAGCTGGGCACACACCCACAGACTCTGTCAGTGCCTTCCAGCTCTCTCCTGGCATACCTGAGCACTGAGCCCCTGTGCTGCTCAGCTTGCCTCCTTAACCACCTTGCTCTAAGGAGGAATGATACTTTCTGAGTAGTGAACTTGTCCTTCAGTATTTGTGGACACGAATAATAGCTGCACTGACTCAGGTCAGAGTCATTTGGGTGTGACTTTTGCTCACCACATTCCTGGGCCAAGTTGGAGCTGGTTGTGTCAGAAACAAATTGAAAAATATATACATATAAAGAAATTTCCACATTCTTTGATTGCCCAAGACCATTCAAAGCTGGTGGTCTGAAAGGATGATCCTTGTTCTACTTCCTGTGAACAGTAGATTGTAGCAGATTCCCTCTCTTGCTTCACAGAAAAGCTTGTTGCATCTGTGGCCCTGCTTTTTGAGAATTCATAATTTTGCACCTTACAGGGAAATTTCACACATAAGCCTGGCTTTGTTCCACCAAAAGTCGTTATGGTGGACATGTGGGTATCCAGCAAACTGGAGTTTTGTTTCTCTAAGGGGTAACATAGGTAAAGGTGTGGAAATTACAGTAGTTACTCTAAATTGGCATATGACACAATTTTGCCACTTAGAAATTCTCTAGTGTATTATGTTGCTTAAAGCTAATGAATCTTCCTTTCCAGCTACCTGGAAAGGTTACTAAAGATATTTTGGTTCTTGGAGTAGTTAAAAGAGAAAGGAACCAACAGAGCTGTGGATGGACAGTGAACAGTTAAATATTTGGCTTAGGCAATTTAGGATTTCTCATGGTAGCAGAAGCAGGAATTTGAGGAACTTGTATCTAAATGCTTGTAAAAAAATCATGATAGAATTAAAAGAAAAAGACACTACTGATAAGACCATGAACTTTGGGCCATCGTGTTAGGTGTTTCCGTTAACAGCACTGAACACATTATAAATCTAGTACAGAAGTCAACAGTTTTTGTCCAAACACAGTGTACATTTAAGTTATATTAGCTCATGAAATACAAAAGTAAATGCAAACTGTGAAGTTTTTCTAGGAGGTAAAAACTGTTTTTAACAGGAGACATTTGGACACATACAAATAAGTTGAACATAAGGAGCTTTTAGTCAGTCCACTTAAAAGTTGCTCCAGGCCTTTCCTAGGGCTTCTTCTAGGTGCACATCTTTCACATTTTCTCCTGTGAACTCCTTAAAGCAGTGGATTTAGATGCCTATCTAGAACTGGACTGTATAAGCTGGAAGCGTTAATCATACTGTTTGGTGTACCTCCGCAAAGCTGGTGCGCTCCTCTTACCCCCTCCCAGAAAATTGAACAGTAGACCCCAAAAGCTCTCTCAGATCTCCTGCCAGAAGTGTGGGAACCAGCCTTTTTAGAATAGTCTGGTTTTCTTTGATATAAAAAAATACTTGTACTCCAGATGCAGACTTGATAGTAGGACAGGGCTACGTGGAGTGAGAAGTAACCTGTTACGTCTGGTAAAGGTACTTTTAGTAAAGCTGTATTTGGAACTTTGATACTGAGTTTTCTGGCCACTTAAAATCATTTGAGGATGTTTATCTAAAGAGCTCCATGCAGAATCATGGATTTTGTAGTCAAGCAAAGGGCCAGAGTTTTTAGGACATCTGAATTCCCAACCTCTCACAAAACTCCACGACTTGGGATTGGGAATATTTATGTCATATCTGGGCAGCCTCGATGGTTGAGGTGTGAGAGTGGATTTGGGAGCTGGAGTGGCTGAAAGTTGCCCAGCTGTGCCACACTGCCAGACTTTCCAGCGTCGCAGGGTGATGACATTTAATTTTGGTTTGGTGTGGGAGTGAGGGAGACTTTGAATCACCAGTAAACTCCTGCCACGACCATGGCTGCTGAAGACGAGTGCCTCTGCCAAGTTGCTCTCCAGAAGCACCTATTTTGTCAACAAAGGTTTATAACATATCACTCGGGACAAAGAGAGCATTACCCACTCGACGGGCTGCTGTAAAATCACTTGCCCTTTGCTGCTTCTGCCTCTGATTTTTTGGGGGAGTGGGAGGGGAAGGGAAGTTGTAAGAGGCGATGACAGCGGAGAGGGGGACGCAGTGAGAGGAGCCCCTGCTGGCATGGCCAGTCTGAGCCATTCAGCAGGGCTGAATACGATAAATGCTGCTTTATCCTTTCTTGAAAGGAACAAGATAGCACAGCCTAAATGCCTGGGTGTGCTTAAATAGGCGACTCTGGGATGCTGGAGTTGAGGGCGTTTGAAATCGGAGCTCCCCAACAGCCAGGGAGCTGCCACAGGTCACCTGCCTTGCTCCATGGGGACTGGCCCAGGTCTGGCAAGAAATCGTCCACGGACGAATTGTAGTACAAATTCCTTTCTTTGCTGGTTGGCCTCTTTCACTAGACCATGGCCTATAAAAAATTGTGTAAAAACAATTCTTAAATATTATTTGAAAGGGCAAACGGCTACGCTGAAAGGTTTGACAGTTTGACATATAGCGCCTGGTTCTGCTCGCCAGGGAACGGGCGTGCAGAGTCCGGGCTCTCCTCCTGCTCCTTACAGGCTCCGCATTTGTTTTTTTTTTTAAATAGCGTCTAGTTGCTGTGCAGAGTTGCTGTGCTCCCAGCAATTTGACAGGCAACGAGTCTGCTTCAGTGATCTTAAATCCTTTTAGACTAATTTGCGAGTGAGTAGAAAAACAGCTAGCACCTTCGGATCCAGCACTCAAAACCAGGGAATCAGGTATTGCCAATTAAAGTGCCATTTCCAACCATCATATCAAGACAGATTACTTGCAATTCCTCTGATAATGTCATGCCATGCCTAAAGAGAAAGAGAGATGGAGTTTCTCCATGGACAAAGGATCTGCATGGACCAAACTGATCGGCGAGCGGGGCAGAGGGAGCATGATGGGGATCATGCACACACCCATGCATATGTGCAGCATAAAGGCAAACGGTGCGCTCGCTTTGACCCCAAATAGCCATGGGCCATTCTGAAGAGCCTGTGGCCCCCCAGTCACTGGCCTACTAGTTAATTGCCACACGGACTTCGTGACACATGGGCAGATAATATGACATTTTCGGTTTCTGTCACTAGCAAACGCCACGGCGTTGCTTGCACTAGTTGCTAAGAAGCTGTCAGAAACCATTAGCAGCTGGCTAAAGTTGCCCTATGGCATTTCCTCATGGCATCAGCAAAACAAGCATAAATCACCCAGTGGAGCCTCCCGCTATACTAATGAGGCTGTAAGCTTGTTTATGGACTAGCATCATTTCTATGATTATTTCCACCTTTTCAGTTCGCCTTCATTTGGCGGCAGGAGAAGTCAACTTCAGGAACAGAGTTGCCACCGACATTTTACAAATGCAGTTTGTAGCTGCTACCGTGTGGCTGGTCAGTGGTGCTTCAAGTTTAGTGATCTTTAAAAGGAGGAAAAGAGGGGGAAAAAAAGAAAGGGAAGGGGGAATCTCTGGGGACCTCACAGAGGTGAGTGTATCGAGTTGCAAAGTAGATGGAAATACTAAAATCCACAATTGACCATTTAGACTTCTCTCTGTGGTTTCAGTCTTTACGGGATCAATTTTCCATTTAAAAAAAGTGGAAGAGGTTAAACAATTTACAGAAGTCTACTGAAGCATTTGCTCCGAGGATAGCCGGGCGCTTTCTTATCCTCTCCCTGCTTTTCACTTTCTCTAACTTGTGTCGGTCGAGGCCAGGGTTTATTGTTTTAGGCTTTTCTGAACATACACCAGTATTTACACTGGATTGAAAGCATTTGCTTCCAATGAAAATCTTGTCTTAGATTACAGCCCAGCAGTGTAATTTCCCTCCCAGATGGGAGTAAAGTAGCAGTATTTGCCTAAAAACAGTAGGAAGAACAAACTGTGCATTAAGCCAAGGCTGTTTTTGGCTTGAGCTAATGATGTAACAGAAACCTTTTATTTGGGATAGGTCACTGCCCAGGATTGAAGGAGGTGATCTGGCTTGCGCTTGAAAGGTTTCTCCATTGTATCTACATAAGTCTTCACTTAAAAAATCCTGTTCCTAATGCTTCTGCTTTCATACAGCAGAAATAAACAGGAAAGGTTCTGGGGAGTGTTATAGGTGGAATGCAGAAAGCTTTTCCTCCCCTAATGGAGGATATAATTCAGGTGCCCTGGAGGCATGCTTTCAGGAATTCTCTTGCCCGAGGTAATGGGAAGCTAAGGCTGCTTGAAGGCCTTGATTATCTATTGATGCACAAAGCTGGAAAAAAAGTCATCTCCCTTGGATTATAGTAGATATTTCCATAAATTATCAATGAGTCCTCCTCCCGTCAGGCATGAGGCAATGCCTGCTAAATTAATCTGAAGGGGGTTTGAAATGAGTATATTTTTTAAAAAATGGGGTGGGGGGAGAGGGTGGGTGGACAATGGCAGGGAGGTGGTGAAAGGCAGTGTCATTAGGTTAGAAGCTTTTCATTTTTAATCAATGAATGCGTAATACTTTTCTTTTCCTTGTTTGCCTCTCGCAGACAGAAAGTAGATTAGCCCGTGGAATTTTAAATGCTGTTGAGTTGTTTCCTTTGCTCATGTTTCTTTTATGAATTATTATTTTATATGGTGAATTGCTTCTCTGTATAAAAGCCCTTTTTTACATACTGGGCTTTCAAAGAATTCACTGGATATCTAATTTCTTCATAAAAATCTTGTGTTTGTCTGTAACTATCCAAGGTTACAGTTTCATTAAAGACACAGGCCAAGTCATAAGGACAATTACAAATTTGCCACGGTCAGTAACATGCTAAGAATATAGCACTAATAATAGCTCTTTTTTTTTGTGCTGAAAGCTGTTTAACAAATCATAATTATGACAGTCTGCATCCCTTTTTTAAAATATATTTTATTTTTGTCCCTAATGGAGATAGTTTGTATTCAGCTGAATTGAGATTACTTTCTTCATCATTCTTGCCTGGGGGTGTAAAAAACACTTGCCTAATAACATTACAACTCCATGTTGCTACAAATACAGTGTCCTTGGAAGGCAGGATATGTTTTTCAGTCCACATGCAGTCAGTGCAAAGACTTACTTGCTCTGTGGGCTTGTTTATAAACTGTTTTCAGTGTTTGCAACACAAACTCCATGCAAACTGCTAGGCACTGCAACTTTTGTTTTCCTTTGGCTGCTAGCTCATCAGCCCAGACCCAAGCTGGCTGCTACACAGTGGCATCCTCCCGTAGACATGTTGCTAATGTGATGAGAACTGTCTGAGGCCTTCTCTGCATTAGGAAATTCATTCTGGATCAGTGCTTGTTTCACAGAAGCAGACACCTATTACATATATGGCACACTGGCACAAAGCAGGGTATTAATTCCTAATGGTGTATGTCAAATTGGTGCCTACTTATCCCACTCTGAATTTCTTTTGGCTGGGGCTGGGAAGAGGGGAGCCAGTTAGCTACCCACCTCCCATCAAAGAATCAGGGGGAGTAAAATATCTGTAAAAGACTTAACATAAGCAATGCCTCAATCATCTGGTTTTTTTCTGAATTTGTCGCGAGAATATGATGTTGCAAGAGAGCTGCATTCACCCCATTTTTCACACCCCAGGGTGGGATGAGGCACCCAGCTTCACACACGTCATGATCCCCATCCCAGAACACCACTGATATTTTCCTAATTGTCAGCTCAGCCAAAGTAGCTGATCGGGATGAATCTTTGGGAAGTGACCTAGTGTGAAGAAGAGCCAGCATTTCCACCTTTGCAAGCTGGATGCTTGCAAATTTTTTTTATAATTTGTAAGCACTTTTTTTTCTGGGTTACAATGTCAGAGATGGCCACACTGTCCTTCAAGAAAAACCAGAATGGGGCCAACGCATTTCTGAGCCCCTCCCTCTCCCCATGTCTCTCCCCCCTTCCCCCATCCCCTCAACCCCTGGTGAATTACAGTGTTAAAGAATTTATACCTCATTTAAATATTCATGCAGTTTATACCCAAAGCCAGGCTTCGGCTGAAGTATATAAAGGTAGCATAAGTCAAAATTTGATTCACTATATTTACAGGTGACGGCTTGGACAACAGTGTAGCTTCCCCCAGCACAGGTGATGATGATGATCCAGATAAGGACAAAAAGCGACATAAAAAGCGTGGCATCTTTCCCAAAGTAGCCACAAATATCATGAGGGCATGGCTGTTCCAGCATCTAACAGTAAGTGAACTCTAGATCACATATGCAAAATAAAACATGGATAATGTCATAGTTGTAGTAGTCATAGAAAGCAAAAAATACGTATGATGTTGCTGCCAGGCAGTAGAGGAACTTTTCCAAGCAGAGTTGTTGTTGTTGCCTCATTTGCTAGATGCCAGGGGAAGAGCACAGAGCGTATATTTTTATGGTATGGGGTTTTTTTGTGTGTGTGTTGTTTTTAGATTTGTTTGTTTGTCTGAGATGTAGTTATTAACAGGACATCACTGCCAAATGTGATTTTTACTTAAAGCTCATATTAATATAACCTTGCAGACCTGTCCTGCTTTGCAGCTCCCCTCAGCTGATGTGGGAATCTCTGCTTTGGAGCACAGAGCAGCATTTGGCCCCTGGTTCTGTGCTCCAGAGAACTGCAGAAAACAATTGGGGAGATTAAAAAACAAAGCCAAAAGCAAACAAAGACCTTATTCAGATGTTTGTCAGAGATCTTCAGAAGCTTCATGATGAAAGGTCTGAATGTATCTGGTTTAATAGAAAAGTATAATTTTTTTCTTTGAGACGTTCTCATTCCCAGAGTGTAAGTTACCCCTGTATTTAATGTTAGGAAGTGGTGGGGGTATGTGCAGTTATTTCTGTTACCACAGCTACCTGTATGGGGTTTTTTTACTCCTGGGATTAGAAATCAAAGCTCTGGACAGGTGTGTGGGGTTAAGCTGGATGCTGGAGCTGCTTTCAAGGCTTTATATTATGTACCACACCTTCTACCATTCGCATTTAGAAAAGCGTTTCTAATGCCATTCTCCTTCTTCATCAAATTGTGGTGATCTGACACTGTGTTTTTATCCACTGTGAGGATCTGGGCTTTGAGCCCCAGTTTTTTTGTCTCAGCCTTTCTGTGCCAGGAGGATAAGGGTCAGGCAAGGGTTGCTGGGGTATCTGCAGGTGGTAGTGAAGAAGGGCTCTTGCCTAACCCCAGTAGCTGACTCTCTCCTCTGCCTGTAGTTAGGGTCAGGATGAAACTAGAAGCTGGCCAGCTTGCCCAGCCCTGGTGGGAGCTCTGCCAAGGGTGTACTTGTAAAGTGGAGGAAGTGCTCATGCACATCACCCCTCCATCCCCTGCTGAGCCGAGAAACCAGATATCCGCCATGACTCTTGTCAGCACAGAGATCAGGCAGGGAATCCTGTCCTGTGCGGTCCTGGGTTGCTATGAATGAACATTCGTGTTGGAGCCCTACTCCTCGGAGGCCAGAGAGGGCCTCAGATATCTCCAAATTAATCTCTCTCTGGCAGACTCCATGTCAGCCATGGCCTAGTTTTGCCAGGTCTGTAGCCCTGTCTGGTGTGTTCAGTGCCATTGCTTCCAAAGGCTGAGGTCCCTTTGGTGTTGATGGCTCCCCATTTGTAGGTCCTCACCCAAGAGGAGTTGACACCTGGCATCTCTCTGCAGGTAGGTGTGAGGTTAAGGACATCCACCCTAAAAACAGTCCATGGGTGCTGTGCCAGCAGCAGTGCTCACACCAGCCTGATGCAGCTGGCTTAGGTTCAGGAATGAGGGGAGGCCCTGGAAGCACTGCAGTCAGGACAAGGCACACCAGGGAACACTGAACAACTGCACATCAGTTCCTGTAGTTTGCAGTGAGGAATTGCAAATTAAGTAGTATAAATATTTTTTTTCCTGAAAGTGGCCTGTTGCTGTGTTTGTGCTAGTAAATAAAGCATCACCCAAACCTGAGCACAGGAACACAAAGGTCAATCCTGGCAAACTGTTTGAGCGGTCTTCAGCATGCTCTTAGCCTGGACCGGGTACCCCCGCTCCAAAGGCCTTCCTGAGAATGTGGCAGAAGGCTACAGGGTGTCTCTAAAAAGCCCTTGTGGTGGGAGCCACCCTGTGTAGAGCATTTAATTACATGAGCTTGATCTGATCCTGTAGCTAATTTCATGCCTAGTCTCAGGACCAGAGAACAGACCAAACAGACCCCCTCACTGTTTCACGTGGGTTAGGTGCAGGGTTTTAGTGGCTTTTCACTCTTCTCCTGTGTGGTAATAGTGTTCAAAAGAGGAGAGTGCCTGATGAGCTTGCTGCAGGGCTCCTAGCAGTCTCTAGGAGACAACATCTGGACATCTGCTTGTAAGGTTGTCCCTTCTTCTGGAAGACTCAAATACAGAAAGAACTATTCCCCACAGGACCTATGCAATGCTGCATTTTCTACCTTGTAGCACTGAGCTAAAGCTTGCTTTAAAAATCCACCATCCCCTGTGCAGATCCAGCCCAGCCATGTGAAGCATGCAGTTTTATTGCAGGGCAGCTTTCTCCTCTCCTGGCAGCATGGTAGATCCAGACTTATCTGATCAATTCAGTAAAACAGAATTGGTTTATCCAGTCCAACCTTCTCCAGGCAGGACCTTGAGACTCTAAGTGGGATCTTGGACAGTTTCCTCAAATTAAAACATGTCTGAAGAACACTGTAGGCTCTTCCGAGCACTAGAGCAACAGAGCATGTTTACAGGCTGCTTGAGGTGCTGTCCTGGCTGCAAAAAAAACCCCAAAACAAACCCAGGCCCAAATAATGGCTGCAGTCAGAGCTGAGGTGTAGTGGGAAGAAAGACTGAAGGAATCAAAACTCCAGTTCATTTTTGAGGGCATCTGGGCTAAATGACTGCTCTGATAACACTGCACAGTGGTATGGTGGTGTCCCCACCTGATGTCCTTGCTGCAGGAGGGAGATCATCATGAGGAAACTAGAGATCCCACACAGTTTATTTATTTATTTATATATTTATTTATTCATTCATTCATTCATTCATCTACCCATTTATTTATCAGTGGATTTGGTCTTTTGTAGGGTGAACACAAGGTCCTTCCTAAAGTGGGAGGTGAGGAAAGACAGGGAGGTGGTTCTGTTCAGGAAGGGAGTATGTCACGACCGGTGATACCTCCCTTTTGCCTCAGTGCTTTACCTGCCTTCCCTTTGCCACCTGAAAAATGGCAGGGAGGAAGTGAGCAGAAGTTAAGTGCAAAATCCAGCATCCCCTTGACCATTGGTGCTTCCTAATTAGTTAGTTGGGAGCCCTCCTTTTCAAAAGCAAGTTTTTTTCAGAATTGTAATATTAATACACATCAGTGGCATGGAATTAAGTAAAATAGACAGTAATTGCTGTATTTGTCATACTAATGATTATTGGTTGGAAAGACCTAAAATACAACCTTTCAAAAGTGTATAGGGTGGGTTAATTCCTTCTATGTAGTTATTCCATCTCCAAGAGCATTAAGTCTTCCTCTGTGTACTGACTTCATTTCCGAAGGTTTGTCCCCTAGTTCTCGTTTTGCACTTAAGAGGAAATTCATTTTTTTCTCTCCGGATGCTGAAGTGTTTGGGCAGTAGTTCCCACTCAGTGTCAGGCTCCAGCCCCCCCCAGTATTTTGACTGATGTGCAGAACTGAGTTGACATATGCCCAAAGGGTAGGCAAGCGCTGTCCTCTGCAGATGCAGGCAGTGTGCTCTGAAGCTTTTCAGGGGATAAATCAGGGGATAAATTCGTCCTCCTCTTGGAATAATAACAACAAAAACAATCAGCTGAAACCATTACAAAAGTGCTGACCAGACTCACACTTAGGACTTTGCAGGATATTTTTTTAACTCTTTGCTGTTCTGATTTAATTTTGATTAAACATCTGGGTTGGAAGAGCTGCTCAGGCGGGCTGTTAGTTGGGCAAAATGTAGTTGTGGAGCTTGTTGAAATTTTTCTTGATAGCTTATGACACCATCTGGCAAATTTGGAGGTTTATGACATCTGTTTTTAGGATTTTGCTATAAATTTGGGATGGAAGCTTTTACTATCTGGATTAAAAGAAAAAAAAAAAGAATAATTATTTGGTGAAGAAATATTAAAGTTGAGTCAAAACTGAGAAGAGGCTTGTGGAGTGGCATCAGATAAGCATCAAATGCCATGGCAGGGGCTGGAGGAGGGGCTGGGGTAAACCAGTTCTGTGCTGGCCCTTCACTTCAGAAAGTCACCCTAAGGATAATTTCTCAGGGTGTGTTGCAGCCCAGCAGTGTTTTGCAGGCCTTTCAGACTTCTTAAAAATCTTTTAAAAATTTTTTCTTGGATCACTTAACATTCAGGGTTCATCTCTCCCCCTGAATTTTTCAAGCATATCTCCTCACTGTAATGTATATCCCTCAGCCAGGATTGTGAAATAAGGGAAAAGCTTGGGGGAAGGGGAGGGGAATTAGAAAATAATCTTGCTTACAGTTAAATCTGTGTAAATTTAATTGTGGCAACAGCATTAGTTTCTGCTTCAGCCCATCCTAGGCTTTTGTCCCAGCAATGGTATTATTGGTATAAATTCGTATTTGGAATTGGTATAAATTCCTTTTTGTTCAAAACTAGAAGAAGGGAGTTTGTGGGGTGTCATTCCAAGTGTTTTTTTCACTCTTTGTGAATACTCTGCATCCTTTAAATCCAGCTTAATTTAAAATGTTGGGATTCAAACCTCATTTTGGGGATTATACAATGTAATTGGTTTGTTATATGATGAGTATTTGATGATCTTCACGTTCATCATCTAATCAAGCAAAAAAAGCCATAAAATTATAATCCCAAAAGATGTTTAATAACAATTTAAACTATCGAAGGCTTTATTTAAGCACATTAGGGGATTATAAACTACTCTCTTTTAATGGTGCCAAGAGGTAGATTCAAGGACTTCAAACACCTTTTAAAAAACAAATTGCCATGATTTAAAAAAAAAAATGAATGGGCTGAGGGTTTCTTTCATATAAATCCCATAATTTAATCATTATTTTTAACTGCTTTTAAAACAATTTCCTTAAGAGGTTAAATCTTACTGAAAGGGGAGACTGAGCAGAAAGTAAAAGACATGGCTGAAAGATGTTGACTTTAAAATGAAAGGATTTTTTCTATTATATATCTGGATTTTTAACCTTTGTTGATTACTTGATGCCATGATATGAAACAAGAAAATTTAAAATAAGCAACATGCAATCTGTTTATTAAAACTGTTACTTGTAAAAGAATTTATTGGAAGCAGATATTTTGAATCTAGTGAGGAAAATAGTCTCAATCGCTTCAAGGATGCTATTGTGATAGACAACTTATGCTATTTAATTCAAAAAGTTTTCTTTTTATATTAATACCTTACTGGCTAGCAACTTTTTAATGTTCAAACAAGTGTATTTCATGTCTTTTCTCATCCCTCCATAGTTATGAGATTTTGCCTTGGGAGAAGCACGGCGTTAATTTGGCTGCCTGCCCCTACTCCCATGTGGGATGCTTGTCTGGTTTTGGAAAGGAGTATAGTGAGAGGGTAGATGGATACAAAACTAGGGTACTGAAAACATGGAAAGCAGAAAATACTTGGCTAAACCAAGTTTTCTTTGTTCTCCTCTTGAAAGATTTGGAAGCATTAACACAAAATAACGCCCCTTCCCCCCTCCCCCCAAAAAAGTGCAACTTACAATGAATCTCCATCCTGCACCAACTGATACTTGCTCTGCAAAATGCCAGAGGGCTCCTGGAGCTCATCTGCGTAACAGGGGTCAGATTTCCATATATTGGACTTGGAATGGCTGGGGGTGTCCCCCCACTTTATCCCAAATATGCAAGTCTCCTCTTTCACTTCGTTTTATTGTGGATGAAGCTGTAAAAAGCTTTCTTCCACATCTGCAAGACTTCTCAGTGCCAGCTGTCCCAAATTCCTGGGAAAAGCCAGGCTTTTTAGCTTGCCTTGAGTCGCTCATGCACCGCCATCCCCTTGACTGGGAAGGTGGGAGCCAGGGCTCCTCCTGCTCCTGGCAGCTGAAAGATCTGTCAGAACATCCAGCAAAAGCACCTAACACAGGTTGGTGCCAAGTAACCCACAAGGAGAGTCCTCAGCACCCTTCTGCTGGGGGAGGTGCTGTGGCAGTCAACTCCGATGGCAGAAAGTGGGAAATGTTATTATGGGAGAGGATAGTTGTTCTGGGACTCTTCCAAATTGAGTTGAGAGCTCCAGAAAGGAGGCCAAAGAGGATTTAGGTAACTGGGTTTGAATTAACTTCTTAATCCTTCAACCTTCACAGAGTTTTATGGAGGACAGTGACTGTTAAAACCCATAGAATTTTCATTAATTGGCCTCAAATTTGTGGCTTTGACCTGCTGTCCAACCTCCAAGGATTGATCCATTTTCTAGCATGAGGGAAATTTTGCCATTTTAAAAGGTTGGATTTTGGGTGATACCCTTGGCAATGCTGCTGTTGCTCCAGTTGCATGATTTCTTGGAAAGAGCATGTCTCATGCACTGTCTTGTAGATTATTTAAGTTGTCAGCGCTGAGCTGTTCTACAAACCTTTGTTTTTAGAACAGAAAGGAAAAATAGAGGGTGCTTCAGTCACTTAGTTCAAGGAACACAGATTATTTACTTAGGGTCTTCTCACATTCGGAAGTGTGGTGTAGTTACATCATCTGTTTTCTTAATATCTGGGATTTAGCTCCATTTCTATTGAAGACAGCCATCATGTCTTAAACTACAGGGCATGCAACATCTCATCAGGGCTCCTCACAGGTCTTGGGAATGGCAGTGATCCAGGGAAGTATTTTGGTTGAAATCAGAAGGTAGTCAGTGACCTGAGCAAGCAAGATTTTAGAGTGAGGGAGAATGTATGTGTGTTTGTGCGTGTGTGTGTGTGTGTGTCTATTCCCAAAGGACTGTCCTACCTTTGTCCCAGTTTCCCACAGTTTCTACCTTGGAGGCACTATTGTGCTGGTGTGGAAGCCGCTAGCACATTAAAGAATTTGAATTATTTTGAAGCTGCTGAAACACATTAGTATTTAGACACTAGCAGAATTTCACATCTGAGTAGAAGCAAGGGAATACTGAAAAGTTGAAACATGATAAACATTAATTCAGATGCTAAATTACACTTGCTCTGGTTGTACTAGAACTCCTTTTGTTTGCATAAATATTCTCGGAAATGAGTTTACCAGCAAGAATGTTTGCAGTAATAAGAATTTTTAAGTCAGCAGTAGATGCTTTGCTTTCTTCTCCACCCTCTCCTTTATTTTTATATTTGCAGCTGTGATATTTTGCATCTGCAGCTTCATTTTTGAAATTAGCCTCCTCCAGTCAAAACATGGCAATGTGTTACACCGTCTTTCTGCAGTCAAAGCAGACATACAAAATTCAAGTATCACCTTTGGAAGGGGGACAGAGAGGGAGGGAAAAAGTTTGGTCACCAATTTTTGAATCTGGAAGCATCCATGGAAATATTTTGGCAAACAGTTTGCAATATGAAGTGCATTTAAAGGCAGCAACAGTATCTTGGCAAGCAGTGGGTGAGCAGGAAATGAGGATAAATTAATGGGCTTGGTTGTTCATTATTAGTTGTTTATTTAGCTTGCCCTCTAACACGGTTGCTACAAAAGAGCCTGTGTTGATTCTCAGATATGCTTATAAGTGCCAGTGTTAATTTTTTGTTGGAAATCTAACTTTTGAAGCAGTTTCACAGCATGCCAGTGTGCTAGCAAATGACTTAATCAGATCAGGTAAGGTGCCAAAATATGAGGCACCAAACCAGTTGGGCATATATCTGATGGGATGTGTTAATCTGTGGTGTAAGATAACCTGCCTTTCAAATAGGGTCACATTTGGAAGTGGTACATCAAGTTGTGTAAGATGCATTCCCTTGCTCTGGCATACAGTCTCCTACCTCTGTTTGCATATACTTAACCCTTGCCTGGATAAGCAGAAGCAGTGATATTGTAGTGACTATAGTCTGTTTGTTGCTCCAGGACAGGCATGAGAAGTGACTTGGTTTTTTACCCAAAAAAAGGGCTTTTCCCTTTTCCTGCATTTACCTTCAGCTACACAGAATCTGCACTGTTATAGCTTACATGCTTTTCCTTGTTGCATACATTCAAGA
Source organism: Coloeus monedula (assembly GCF_965178545.1). NCBI lineage: Eukaryota > Metazoa > Chordata > Aves > Passeriformes > Corvidae > Coloeus > Coloeus monedula. The sequence continues at coordinate 9,936,147 of NC_138782.1, read as the reverse complement.
ACCCCTAATTCCTAATATTAAGTACTTCTGTTTACTGTCTGCCCATCAAAATTATCCAGAGAAGAAATTTCCTTTGGAAGGGAAACTTCTTTTTTTGGTGGTGTAAGTTAAAAGTTTCCATGGGTAATGCCATCCTTTCCAACAAAATGCTCAGCTGAAAATCCAATTTTCAATATTCATAGAGTCATTACTCATGGAACAAATGTATTCATAGAATTGTTAAGGTTGGAAAAGACCTTTAAGATCATCAAGTCCGACCAATCTTATCTTATTGATGAGTCATCATTGTACTTCCAGCTCCTCACCCTGTAAGCTACAGCAGTGCTAAATATATATGTAGAGAGAAGGTAAGTAGGCAGAAAAGAGTTTAAGTTAATATGTAGTTATCTAATTTACCTCGCCTTTTGCATCATTGCCTGATTTAGACCCAGAGTATTTAGTAGAGTGCTCGTTTCACTTCAGTGGTGGGCCATCATTTTAATAAGGCAAGGTCTAGGAGCCTTACCACTTCATCTTTTGCTTTATGAAGCAGAAACTTCTGCCCAGAAAATACTTCTTAGACTTTAGATATAGCATGAATATTCTTTTCTTGGCTACTGGTTGGCCCTTTGTAATCCAACCTGTACAGCATTAAACATTTGGAAGTACTTTTAAAAAAAACCTAACCACAAAAAAACCTTATTCTTACAATGGGTCCTCTGTCCCAATGATGCAGTAAGCAAGATAGTCACGTTAGTGACACTAAAGTGGTCACTTGAGTCACATTAGTAAAACCAGGGACCTGCATAAACATAAAGATGTTTTCCAAGAACTGGTTTTGAACCCAGAAAGAAAATGGTGGGACTTTGCTTTGGGTGCCTTGCTCTGTTGATTGCTCAAAAGTCAGCTTTGAAGTGAAACTCTTCTTCCTAGGCCATCCTTTTTTCATATCAGACAGAGCTTTTGGGGCTCCTAAAGACATTTTTGGAAAGGTAAATGCCATGTTAGACAATCTGGCCAGTTAATAGATTCATTGGCAGAACTCTGCTTATTTGCCATGGATTTTGTGCTGATCCAGGAGCTTCACGGTGCTTGTGTGGGAACAGCAAAGAAGATTTCGTTGCTGAAACCTGAGCATGGGTCTGTCAGTGCAGCAGGTTGTAAACCCCAGAGGGTCGTAAGCTGCAGTTGGGGTCAGAATAATTTTGAAACTGGTAATAACCCAAACCTTAGGAATCTTATGAATAAAATGCAATTTTAGTAATGTTTTCATAAACAGCAGTAATGGTGGCATTTTAGTAAACAGTGGCATTACTTGCATCAAAATTGTACCACATTGGCTTTTAAATTACTCCACCTGTCTGTATGAATAGGATTTTCAATGTCGAGGCACACAGACAGCTGCTGCTAACGTTTTTTTTTTCTCCCTGTGTAGATAATGTTGGCAAATCTGCAGCCATCAAGGCTGGTTTCTGATGTAAAATGGTACCTGACCTACTGGCTTTGGTGCTACAAAAGGAGCAGCTTTAATTACTAATGGTCGTGTTTTAGTTTTGTACTTGTTGATGTACAAAATGTCATTTTAGTGCGGTGTAACCTCTGGTTCACTTCCACCAGCGATGGTACACTGGCTGCAATTATTTTCAAAATAATTTGTGTTCCTTGGTGGCAGCTTGCAATCCTGCCTTGTTAACTCTCAGATAATTAGCAGGGGTCTGGTCCTCCAGGTCCCTGTGCCCCCAAGTCTCACTGGTACCCCACACCTTGGAGGGCTGCCCTGGACGAAAGTGAAATTGTGCTAACAAATCCCACTTGATTTATTTCTAGGACTGTTCTCTCCCTTGCATTAGGTGGGTGTAATACCCAGAAATTAATGGAATTAATTTTGTCCTCTAACCCTTGGTAAGCCAGAGGGTTTACATGGAGGCAGAGTCAGGGCATGCTGCCTCTCTTCCCAGTTATGAACAAAAGGATAAGGCTGATGCGCTGCCTGGTGCCATTTCGCTGGGTTGAGTTTGGTCAGAATGATCCAGTTACCAGCCTCATGCCAGGCCTTGAAAGGGTTAAAGATGTTAATGGTGCCGTTAAAAATCCAGCTTGCCAATGAGCTATTTTGTGCAAATGGTATAAATATAAGATACACTTGTCTGGCTCATTTGCAAGCATTCTTTTTGACTTCTTTCACACAACTGGTGTTTTTGTGTTTAATTTAACAAGAAATGAGTAGTAAATGAAAGCTGCTGCCTGAAATCCCACTGTGAGCGTGTTTTGCACTTGGCTCCCTAGTGAAAAGGCAATTTGTGAAATTATGTGATAGAGTAATTAGATGAAGCCAGGGCTTCTGATTGTTGCCATGCGTATGTGGTAAAGGTTTGCTGGGGAAAAAAAAATAAAAAACATGGATTATTACCCTGGCAAGTTGGCTCAAAGCTTCTTCATTTATTTGTAAACAGAATATTTAGTGACCGCATAGGAAGTAGCTGTAATCACCAGCTCGTAAAGAAACCACAGCAGAGCTTTTGGATTTTTACAGAGTGCTCATGTAAAATTTAAGCTGGGAGGCAGAATCCCTGTTAATGTAATTAGGATCTAATTTACCACCCTTTGCACACAGATGTAATAATGTCTAGATATTTATTCTATCTTTAAGCACATTACATATACCTCAGTGCAGCAGTTACTGAACAGAAACAGGTGTGAGCACTTTCCGGATTCATTTTTACACTGTAAACACACAGTGATTTAGAGGGAAATATTTACCAAAAAAAAAAAGAGGGGAAAAAATGTCTGCAAATGAGGCAGTAATGGACAGTTGCCCTTTATGTACTGATGGATTTCTCAATGGTTAAGTAAATTAAAGCAAATGCTAGAAAAATCAATAGGCTTGCAGAGTCTTGGTTGTGCCTCATAGACTTCAGGACAGAATGACAGATGTGGTGCATATGACCCATTTAAGTATTAATGCTTGGGAAATTGCCTCTGCGTGCAAGGTTATAGGCCTAGAAATATTGTTATATTAAATTACAGACAATGATATTTTTAAGTATATATGGAATTTATACGTTTCAGTTTAGTTGCTCTTCGGCATTACATTTGTCCTGGAAGATTAGTTGCGGAGTTGTTTCTGTGGAACAGTAAATCAGGTTTAAAAAATGTTTGAACAGTGAATTGTCTTTCCAGGGCTGCTGCAGACCAGCGAGCGTGTTGCACACCATGGGGGGACAGCAGTCGTGTTAAGTAAGAGCCACATAGCCAATGTGTTCACTAACAAATGTAGCATATAAGCGAGCCTAAATTAAATGTCATTAAAAAGCAGCTTTTGAGATGGTGAGAGGGCTGGCGCAGTAACATAGGGTTGCTGTTAAGTTGGGGTATTCTGTATGACTAAACACAAACTAAAATCCTAAGTGCATGGTCAAGATGAACTAAGTAAGGTAACCACCAGAATGGATCTTTCTCACCATCTTCCCCATGTGCCGCAATTGGAAGGGGCGAGTTTGCCTGGGCAGGATGAGTAAAAACTGACCCCACGCAGAAATTCTCCTGAAATAGAGACGTTATGATTAATCCAAGCAGGCAGACGAGCTCTAGATGAGATAGTGTTTGCCATCTCTGATTTCTGACATTTTTTGCACCCAGGCAGCAGGGAAGTAGACCAAGTTAATTGTCTCTTTGTTGCATCTCTGGCAGGAAGAGCGTGAAAATAGCTGGGACCCTGATTTTGGTGTTGGCGTGAAGGCAGAGCAGTGTGTTGGCTGTGCTTGCTGTCGGTGACAGCCCGGCTTACCTTGCCAGTTATCCTGACTTCACCCCAAACACCTGTTTCTGTGAAGGGAGCAGCGGATGCATTTTATATACAACTGCCATGTTTAATATTAGAAAGGAGCTTTAGACTTTCACAGTACCACTGCTATTCCTTGCTGAAGCCATTACATGGGAAGTTTTGTTGTTTTCCTCTCAAACATTAACCGTCATGTTTTACTTCCATTTGTTCAATAGATATTTTTTCCTTTTTTAATTTGTTTGTTTTGTTTTTTCCTTGATTATCTCTGATATTTGATGTTTGGGTACCACTGTCTCCCTTTGGCTCCCTGTTTTCTTATTTTTCTTTTCCCCTAGAGCATGAAAATTCACTGGGGAATAAAGCAGAGCCATCTCCAGGGGGTATAAGGGCTGCACTCTGCTACTGGGAGCGCCAGTGAAATGATGACATTGTGGAGGGGCAGATTATTACTTTTGGGCCTGCTGAGGACCTATTTGCATATTGAGGCTGGATGAGAGCAACTGGTGCTGAGGGCTGTCAGGCCAGGGCTGAGTGATGACAGACCCTTGTCATTTGCCTGCATTCAGCTTCATTGCTATGGTGACAATATGTGGTGATGAAAGTTGCCGCGAAGGGTTGGACAGCATCCTCCATGGTTGCCGTAGCCGACAGCATCTTTGCAACAGCGTGTTTGAGCTGCTGATGGCCCTTGGTGTCAGAGCAGCATCAAATCTCTAATGACAGAAACTCTCCACAGGTTTTTGGGTCCGCAGGGATAGTGCTCATGGCACCATCGCCAGTCTCAGCAACTTCTTACATCAGTGACAAAAACTGTCTTTACCTGCTCTAGTCATTTTTATGTGCCTTGTGGTGGGTTTCCCTGATTTATTTTGTGTGACATACAAGCTAGGTAAGCTGGCACTTACCTGCACAGCAGCATGGGGTGGCTGTGGTCCTCCTCCTGCCACGTGTAAGGCAAACACATTAATCAGCATATAGGCAATGGCTGCTTTCGTTAGATATACGTGTGAGGGGCCCTGGTGAACGAGCTCTTTTGTTCCCGACCAAACCAGAAGGGATCAAAGGTCAGCAGGAACCCAGAAGCCATCAGTCAGGGCGGGTTTTGCTGGATCCCGGGGTTGTCAGCTCCATAGTCACCCCAGCAACTTGGGCTGCCGCCTGCTTGCCTTCCCCACTGCCTGGCGCAGAAGCGGAGCATCCCGTCTCTCAGTTGCTGTAAAAAGATGCTGACATAAAGTCGGCATTTCAAGTACAGCGTGAGCATTGCTGTGCTTCTCTTTGTTATCCAAGTCATTTGAGAGTGAGATTACAAAAATGATAGTTGGCTTTGTAGAGATTCTTTTGCTGCATTCATCTTTAGGATGCGTTTTAAGGCTGCAAATTCATTTTTGGTTTAATGGCAAATGGCAACCCGTAAAGAAGCAGCAGCATACTGCCAAAATGTGCTTCTACACTTCTGCATATAAAAGTTCACTTCTAAAAAAACTTCTGGTATGGCATTTATTTCCTTTGAGCAGATCGATTTATTTTTCCTCCCTTACTTGTGATGTTAAAGTACATTTGGCAGTAATCAGTTTATCCTTATTAGAAGCTGTGGTAAAAGGCAGAGTTGCTGAGTCAATTCACTCCATTTACTTCCCCTATTGAGCCTTAATGTGTCCCAGTCCCCACCCCTTACAGTGAAAACATCATCAATTATAGGGCTGACAGGAGCCTGGGACTCAGTGTAAGTTGCTCCTTAGGGTTATTCATCTTGCACCAAAAAAACTGGCACTCAACAATATTCATCACTTCCTGTACCTAAAATGATTGAGTAAACAGTGAGGTGAATTATCAGAGGGGTAAAAAGGGGGAAAACTGAGTTTGAATATGTTGGAGGCAACTTAGGGCTCATATGGCAGGAGAAATAGAGCCATCAGCCAACATGCAAGCTCCCCACCAGTGTTTAATATTGCTGCTGAAGCTGGAGGGAGGCTCAGTTATCCTTCAGCCAGACACTTACTGCTTCTCATAACCTGACCTGCAAGAGCTTTTCTATTTTGGCACCTGGGTTGGAAAAGCAGCTTCAGCCCTGGAAAAGCAGCTTCAGCACTGATGCAGCAGAGATGTGCTGGGTGCCCAACTCTCTGTCAGCTCCTTAGGGTGAAATACACTTAAAACATTGCTCAATTTACTCCAGTTTGATCCCATGATATTTGTATTTATTCCAAAAATCCTGAATCCCCTCAGGCAGGAAATATTTCAAAGCAGGAACTTAATTTTTTGAAGTTTTTTTTGTAAATGTGATATGGTAAAGTATTTTTCTCCAAAACCTCAAGAAATACAAAAGCATGGAATAGAATGTGCTTTGTTACCATTACCTCCCCTTCCTACAAAACAAAGCAAAAAAACTCATCCAGCCAAGCGAATCCAAACATGAAAACCTCAAACTCTGGGCTTATTTAAATTTTCAAAGTAATCTTAAAAAAAGAAAGAGGCTCTGCTTTACTTTGCCCAAAAATATAATGCAATCATGATAAGGGAGGAGAAATTCCCTTAGCCGTACACCTGGTTTGTTTTTATGCCCGGTGCTGCGGTTAGATGGTTGTCTAAATAAACAGAGATTAGGTGGAGGGCTTTATCTCAAAGCTGGCACTGGTTATCACACTGCTTCCTCCCACTCCCTCCCTCTGATTGTGAGTTGTATAAGAAGACTTAGCATAACTTAGAGCCGATAACCTTTGAATGTTAGTTCAAGGAAGCTGTGCCATAGTAACAACAACAAAAAAAGAAATTATGCAAACTCTGTCACAGACTATTCAAACAACTGGCAATTTGACCCTAATTCTGATTTAAAAGAAAAAGATTCCAGGAATAAACTCAAGTTTATTCTTCAAATCATTTCTCCTTTGAGGAGTCTTGCTTTGAACTTGCTTTAACAAAAGGAATCTGTAATGTTTCATTTGGCCAAATTGCTCCAGCCCTGCAGTTAAGGGTTGAATTGATCTTGATCAGCCCTGGAAGAAGACATTGTTGACATTTGCATTTGATGGTACATGATATATATATATATATATATATATATATATATATATACACAAGCAGGGGACATAAAGAGCGGCTGCCAGGTGATGGACAGCTTCTGGCTCTCCATGACTCCATGAAAGTGAACAGGAAAAGTCATCGTGGTTCTGCATGGGTGTGAAATCAAAATACGCCTTTTCTAAGCGTATCTTGGCATATTGATGGGCAGCATAAAACATGCAAAGAGGAGGAGAAAGGTCTTCAGGGTCTTTGCAACATGCCTTCCATAAGAAAAAACAAACCAGCAAACCACAACCTTTGGTTTTGGAGGGGGAAGGAGGGGGAAGGCGTCCACGCGCTACCGCAAGGCAATGTCATTGCGATGTTGGGAAGCCAACTCACAGTGAGCGGGTGAGCGCGGGCATCTCTGCCCTTGTCGTTTGGATTACCCCAGTGCCACGCGCCCAGTTACACAATGCATAAAGGCGAGGGTTATTTCTAGGACAGATAATTGAACATTAATACTCGTTGACATTGTCGTAGGAATGATATGTCAAGCTGACAGGGCCTATGTGCTTACATCTGCTGATCGGCTGCAGACGAAGGGGATGTTTGGCAGATTAGACCCGGGGCCTTGCCGCCACCGAGCCAGGGATGATACAGCCATTAATCATGAGCTGCCATCTTGGGCTGCCTTCCCAAAAACAGTGGTTGGGTCCCTGCTTTTGGGGGTGGAGGGCATGGTTCGCAAAACTACATCGACCCCCATATGTGTATGTACACCTCTGCGTGCACAAAGATTTATGTACGCGTATAGAACGTATTAAAGAAGAGCATCCTTGGTGCTGCATACACATGAGTGCCGCCGTCGTCTGAAGCAACTGTTTTCAATCTACTAACATGAGAATAAAAGGAAGCGGAATAGATGAGAAGTTCTTCAGAAGCACTGAGAGCATGATCAAGTTTGATGAGGTGTTTCTGATTATCTCTGTCTTAGGAAGTAAATGACATAAAAATGGTAGCAGAGTTAGCTTTTTTTTCCCTAGCATGTTTTTTGTGCCTCTCTTCTTCTGGATGTCAACAGACCCTTCAAGGCAAGGGTGCTGTAGATAAAGTAGTTACATTGCAATCACTTCTGTCCCCTTCCAGCCAAAATCCTACAAATGGTGCTTTTCAATATCATTTCATAGCAATCTTCAGAGAGCTAATGCCTTTGTCACAGCATTTCTACAGCCAGACTTTGCTGCACAAGTTCAGAGGCATGAGAAGCAGATGGAAAACAATTACAGGGGCCTCTGACACTGGAGTCAGTTCTACTTTCTTAAAATAGGGCTAAACATCATGTTTGTAATGTCTTGCGTACAGTTTGGCTCTGCATAAAATGCTACAAAATAGGGCCCTTGAGAACATCCATTATCACATTTTGGTTAACATCACAGATTTTAAAAATCCCAGTTGTACTGAAACCATGAAATAAAGCTTTCATCTGTAAAGATCTAGTTTCTCTTTGTTATTAAAATAAACTAAGCCATTAAACAAAATATATGCATATAATAGTGAAGTTCATAATTTCCTATCATCAAAATGATAAATTCAACTTTTTTTTTAATTGGAGCAGTCATCTTAGAAAGGTTTGTGTATAGAACAAGATCAAATGTGCCTGGTTGCTCTTTCTTACTTTGTAACTTGTTAGTGGTGACATTTTTTTGGTCTTTAACTGCTTTCATTTAGGTCTTTCTAAAAGAAATGAGTTTTGTTCAGAAAGGAGGGGAAAGCAGAGGGGGATTTTTGAGCTTGGTATTGAAAAGATTAATTGATTATATCTTGTTACTGTTCTTGTGAATTGTTAATGGCCATCGCATCATAAATGTGCTGAAAGCAACATGCCATCTCAATGCTTTTGCTTTCAAGTATGTGGATTGTCTCTTTTATGGTAATTTTTGTGAAGGCATCTGCATGTGCGTGGTGCTTGATATGCTCAAACCTTGAAAGAGACCAGGCAGGAAGGGGATGCTCAGGCTGGGAATGGGGTGGGCACTGGCTACTTGTAGCTGACTGTTTGGATTTTTGGAAAGTCCCTTCCAAAAACCCCTGTTCTGGCCTCATCCATTCATCATCCCTTAGAAGATGCCCACTGAGGGTCTCACCTTACAAAGCTGAGGACATATCCTTCAGGCAGCCCAGGCTTTGGCCATATTCGCTGCAGCTGAGTGCCAGACATAAAGTTACACAGGTGAAGACAGGTTTGCCATTTCAGGGCTCATCCCCCAAGTGTTGGCCAATACCAGCCCCTGGGAAATGCCTCACACCATGAATATTTCCACTGAAATGCAAAGCTTGATTCAACCAGCCCTCTCTGATGGAGCATACAGTTAGGTCTTTGGAGGCTTTTGAATTCCAGGTGAAATTGGTAGAGACCTGCACTGACTTTGGGGGTAAAGGTTATTTTTTATGAGGAAGTCTTCTTGGTCCAAGAAGCTTTCCAAGAGGGAAGAGTCACATCTTCGTGCGAGTCTTTTTAATGACGTTTTTATAAGGATGAGAATAAGTACCTAGTGAATTTGTGGGCAAATACATGTTAATTTAGGGTTGAATCTGGAGATTTGGAGGAGAATTGTGATGTGCCTTTTCCCGACTCTCAGGAGATCTAAATCACACTTTTTTTTGTGTAGGTACATGTGCATAGAAATATCGTCCTGGGAACATATATCTGCTTTATTCTGAAATTGGTTAGCATTATCAGACTTGTTTCTTTGCTAAGTTGGGTACATAATTAATTAGAGCAGTTGTTTTCTTTTGGAGACTTCTCAGTTCATCTCTCAGAGTTAAGTTTTAAGGCCAGGCTGGTCAGAAAGTGTATTTCTGTACAGGCCTGCACCCTGAAGCCAGTCAAAGGGATTTCATACACTAAATGGGTGTAGATAAATGAATTCTCTAGCCAGAAAGCAGAATTGCTTAGTCAAGTTTACTGAGTTGAAACTTGTCTATATTATTCATATATGCGATTGCTCTAAACTTGGGTTATTTTAGCAGAAGGGAATTCATTAGACCTAAGGAATGAAGGAGGGAATTTATGAAGGACTTTCATTTTAAATGTAAAAATATTGGAGAGTGAACTTACAGGGAGGTAAAAGCTGGGATGGATAAAATGAGAGCACCTGTAACAGCTGGCTGGGTTCTGGAAAGTGAAGCCCAGCTCTAGCCCAGGTAAATTGCATTTGAATTTCAACCTCAGATCTGTATGCACTCTTCTTTGGCAGATGTTGAATTGATAATGCCTGTGCGTTAAAGAATTCTGATTGTTTCTTTTGCCACCTTCACAGCTTATGAAAATGCAAGTAGGCCTGCCTAATGAATATTAATAAGAGTGATAGCTGGATAACACACAAGCCTGTGGCTCTTTGGAGCTTGGGTGGGGTTAGTTGGAGGATTGTTGTGACTGGGAATTTACATGCTTTTTAAGAATAAACTTCCTGAAAGCTTTTACATTCTCCTTTAAAAGCTGATGTTTGTTCACAGTAACATGCTCATGCATGCATGGGGTTTTTTTCCCCTTTCCCTTTCTAGATACATGTGAGATTAATACTACAGATGGCAGGTCCATGTTTTTTAAAACAAGGCAATTTATTAGAGAAGAGAAAGAGGTCCCATCTCTTAAATTTACTTCAGTCCAGAGTTAATTGTATCAATAGCAATGGTTTATTTTATTTTCCTTGTTTGTTTTTGCCTTTTCCCACACCCCATTCTCCCAGGCAGCTGTGGCACTTATTAGTGGGGCAGGGAAATGACACTGATGAATTCTGCATCTCCAAATGTCCTAGGAGGCTTTAAAGCCCATTTCATGCAGTTAGTTAATCGGGCAGCTCGTTAGGCCCATTGCCGGACCTCACACATGGCAGTCTAATAGCAGGGATAGTTGTGGAGTGGCTGGAGGATGGGAGGGCTCCGAGGACCCAGCTCTTCAACTGGAGCCCCACGGGCAGGCGCTGCCACCTGGTTGGAGCTCCCAGCGATGCCAAGCAGTGTTGGGACTCGGTGACACTGGCAACATCCCCCCATTTTCACCAGTGCTGTTCTCTGGCTGTGCTGGAGCAATCCTCTCCAGACCTCTGTTTACTCACTTGTAAAAATCCCTATTACCAACCTTTCTGCCTGTGTCATAGGTCCTATTTGATCTGCTCTTCTTTCCCCAGACTCTGTTCCCAAAACTGCTAATTATGCAAAAAACCAAGGTGCCCTTTCTAATAGCTTCCTGCTCATTGAGAGCTGCAGGGGCAGACTTGAAAAGAAGGGTTAGAGTGGGTCAGAACTCAAAAGGCAAATAGAATCAGAGAGATATTTATTTATTATTCAAAGAAACCCACAATCTTGTCTTGATAGTAAGGACTGCTGTGATGGTGCATGGGGTGGAGGTCTTTTTCAGAGTGGTGGTTTAGGGCTGGGATAAACTTGAAAGGTTTCATGAAGGCTCAATGAGGAGGATTTAATGAAGATTCAGGGATTAAGATGCTTCTGCATTATCATTTCTGCCAAATATGTAAAAGGACTTACTGTGCATTCACTTTACAAGTAAACTTACTCTTTCTAAAGCTTTGAAACATGAGGAAAAGCTCCAACTTCAAAACAGGAACACATGTATGCAGTGCATTTCCCCTTTTGCAAAAGGCCTTTTCTTTCTCTTCTCTTGTCATGACAAAAAGGCTTAATTTTTTTTAGCCGATATAAGGGGAGAGGGAAGAGGGGGAGAGCCATTAAAACACAGTTCTTTCAATTACGTCCCATTATTTGTCATCTTTATTGCTTTTCTATAGTTTTCATTGCACCTTTAATAGCACGCCTGGTCAGAAAAGGTGAGCTGGAATGTGAACGCACTTGGCTCCACCGCCGTCAGTGCCTACGAGCTGTGCTCGAATCCCAGTCCCTGTAGATTTTAATGTCCCCGCAGACTGCTGGCAGCCTGCTTCCAGCTGTGGCAGGCATGATGCAGTGAATTGCTTTTCAATGTTCTTTACTCAAATAGGCAGTAATTACAAGCTTAAAGAGGTTTAGTGGTCCAGTAAACTACATAATCACCCCTGAATTAGCCTGGGCTCATCAGTTGCAGTCCAGCAACCTCAAGACTGCTGTTTGTATGCAGGCTTTATCACATAGCAACCTGAGCAGCAGGTGTGGAACAGCAAGAATCCCCCATAAACACAACTGTCTACTGGGGACAATGATCTCTAATGAGATGAGGCTACAGCATCACTGTAATTTAAGTGGGAAAATTAACGCTGGAGAATGTGCACTACTTCCAAGAGTCTCTGCTTCTTCAGAGAACAGCGGTGTTTTCCTGGCTTCTATTTTTTTCTTTTCCCTCCTTAATTCTTTTTTTTTTCCCCCCAGATCTTTAAATGCGTCTTTCTTTTTTTTTTTTTTTTTTTTTTTTTCTGTTTTCATGAAGAACGCATTGTGGTTTTGCTTATAAGTTGAGTGGTCTTTATTCTTTTACAAGGATATGTTGTGAATATTTAATGGTGGACAGGGCATCTGTTCAAGGACTTTCCATGCCAACAGAGCAGCATTGCAAAATAGCAGCTTTATCTTTTCATTTCCTTCCTCAGTGGTAGTTTTCTTTTTTGTTTGTTTTGTTTTCAAATAGAAATGTAAACTTGATTGTAACCCCCCTCATCTTGGTGTTGAGCATTGGCATCTTGATGTGTTGGTTGCCTTGAACTCACTTTGCATAACAGCTTGGTCCCTCCATGAAAAAAGGTGTCCAAGCTCTTGGCAGGAGGCTTCCCAATTTGCTTCCCAATTGGCTGCACCTAAGGGTGCTACTACCTTGGGAAACCTGCTTAAAGCTCCTGATCCATCCAAAAGCCTGAGGTTCATATTAGGAATCTGGCTGAATTCGGCAACCCTCCATCAACCTGTTCACACAGGTGTGTAGAGTAGGGGATGGAGGCACAGGGGAGTGTTTTTATCCCTCACTTACAGAGGGAGCTCCTGATGTACTGAAGACAGCCTGGGAAAAAGAGCAAAAAGCACAAATAAAAGCTTTCGGCTTAAGTCTATGGGATTACAACTGCTGGCACTGGCATTTCCCAGAGATTGTGGAGTTATTTCTGAGCCCACCTGTTTAGAAAGTCATTTGAGGTAGATAAGGACAGTGACTTATTGCTGAGACAAGGCTTCTGGTTGGGAGATATTTACCTGGGCTAATCTATCTTAGGCTGGCTCTACAAACAACAGCAGTGCTTTTACGGAGTTATCAGGTAGTCGGGATTTCCTTTGGTGTGCCAGTGATATTTTTTCTACCTTCCCAAAAGCTGCTCACCTAGGCAAGGCTGGGGTTTGCCTTCCTGCCTTTTCGCAGCTGCCTGATAAAGATGTTGGCTTAACTGAAAAGCTGGGTTTCAAGGATGTGAATTTTAGCTCTAAGGCGGTTACAGTCAGATGAAGCATTTCCTCAGTTCCTTTGGTGTCACTTGGCTGTAGTGTTTCCTAGTTTATGGCTGTGTGCTGCATTGAGGAGAATTTTGCATCTTTTGGATGCAATTTTTCTTTTAATTTCCCTGTCCCTAGTTATTTTTAGGCTGTGAAAGAAAAACAATTATTAATAAAAATAATAAAGAAAAATGGCAAAGGATGCAAAAGCGCATCACCCATGTCACATTAGCACAAATAGTCTTGATCCTAGAGTAAGAAATCCCTTCTTAAGTGTATTAAGCAAAGTTAATGTGTATGTGCAAGCTCTGTGTGTGTGTTTCTGTGTGCACATACATACAGGCACCAAAGGAATGTTTAACATGGGAAAAGCTCCACTCAATTACCCCGGTATGGTGTGGGAGTGTCTGCATAGACTCGGCTTGAACTGAAAACCAGTAGGAGCCAGAGTAAATTCCAAACACTGAGGTCTATCAGAGTGTCTCCAAAAGGAAATAGCAGAAGCACCATTGCTTGGACTAGCTAAAGCTCAACTGGAAAAGGCAGTGGGTAATAATATATGGTATGGAAGGAATAATATTGTAGCAGCCAGGAGATGGATTAGATGAGTTAAAAGGTTTTTCCATTTTCTGACTTCTGTAATATCCTGTGCAAGGGATGATCTGAACTTTTTTTCCTTAATGAGTGCTCACATTATGAGTAATTTGATGGGGCCACCAGAGAAGTATTGGCAGCGCATCCCAAGCCATACCATGTCTCTCCATCAGCCTTGGAAAGGATATTTATGTTAGTGAGTGCCAAAACTTGTTCACAGACAACTCTTGCAAGAAAATTATTTACAAAAGGGCAAATGGGAAAAAAGGAGAAGCTTTTTTTTTTCCCAGCATAACTTCATTAAAAAGGATCACTGTTGTCAGTACCTCTTTTCCCTCCTTGTAAACCCCCACAAAGGAAATGTCTCCTCCACTCCTCTGCCTGCAAAACCACCTCAGCCCCCTTTAATCAGGTTGGCTGTGAACACATGTTCGGATTTTTGAATTTTTGGGGTATTGGCTCTGTCTTTTACACCCTGCATTTGCCTTGGGAGAGTCAGATTCTGCCTCCAATTCCTCACTTTTTATTTTTTGGCAGGGCTGCCAAAGCAGCCTGCAAACCCTTTTGTAAGGGTAACGATAGGCAGTGTCTCAGAGCCCATCTCATAGAAATGGGCTGATGCAGAAGCCAAGCAGCAGCTTATTGGCCTTGCCATAGGGATACAGGTGAGTCAAAGCGATGCAGCATCTAGTCACATTGCATATTTTGATGCATTTTTGAGTTTAGAAGACCGAGCTCATCTGTTGATTTTGTGTTCATAGTTTGTAGTTCAATAACTCTGGCAGCACAAGGATTTATTAACAGTAATGTTACAAAAAAGGCTTTACCGGGGGATATTAAACTATTACAATAAGTTGAGGAAATATTTTCTTTTGAAGGAGGAAAAGGCTGGCTTTGTCTGCAGCATGACCGTGTCATATGGACTATGTTTTCTTGCTGTGCTGAAAAAGCAATGAGGAGCTTGAAATGCCAAAGCCAGCTCACACTTCAACAGCATTATCAGGCTGACTCACTAGTCTCAGCCAAGGAAAAGACTGTGCAAACTTTGCACATGCTTTTTTTCCTCCCAGCCTCAGAGATGCATTTCCAATAAAACAACTTCCTTCTCAGTGTTTAGTATTTCCTGCAATGTGCAAGCCAATCCCATGGGATAAACAGGATCGAGTTTGCAGCTTCCAAGTTGAATTTTTTTCTTCTCCTCCCTCCCTACCAGGTCACCTCAACTTGGCAATTTTTTACAGCTTTGCCTGAATATAAAGCAGGTCGCAGGGATGGTCTATAAAACCTATTCAGGCAGCCTGCAAAATAGGCGAGGGGACTCCACGCGTTCTCTTTATCGCTCCCTCTCAACACGCCGGTGGCTGATGAAGAGAGGAGGTTGCAATCTTATGACTTTATGGATAGTGATCCAACCATTTTTTGGCTGCTTTGTGAGTGCAGAAACCCCCGTTACTCTTTAGGAGGCCAGAATGTGTGAGGATCTAGGACTCAACTGCTATAAATTCAAGCTCTGTTCTTAGACTACACCATGCACTGCTTTTGTAATGCAAATGGAAGGCACAAAGTGTCCCTTTGATAATGTGCAGTCAGGAGACAAAAAAGCATTCACTGCAACAGTAAAACTAATTCATAAAGCTGAGAGACAATAGGAAAGCATTATGGATATTAAAAAAAATAGTAATTTCTCATAGATAAACTTGATCATTAATTTAAACAGTTCAAATGCAAATCAGAAGGAGGTAGGGGAAGGGGAAAGACCCAAATGGCTGTGCTGTCACCTTAGCTAACCCTGGACAAGTTTGGGTAAAGCAAGAATTTAGAGTTCAGCATAAAGTCAGTGTGCAGTTTGTCACTGGAGCGCTGATCTTTGGGCTTTATTTTGGATACTGAGTTAGGCTGGGTTTCTCTTTGGAAACAAGGAAATCACAGTGTTGGGATTTTTTCTCTTTTTAATTTTGATGTTAGAAAACGGTTAATAAATATAGAAAACAGTAAATAAATGAACTCCTGGGGCATAAATTTTAAGGGGGTGATTTCTCTTCATCACCTACCAGAGTTTAGCTCAAGGTCATCTCACCTTGGTGCACTACACTGAGCTCTGGAGGAGGCAGAGGGCTGGAGGAAGGGGATAAAAGGGCTTCCGAAATGGTTCTCCCGGCACGGTCAGCCAAGCAACGGCACTGCCACGATAAGGGCAATGCTGGACGGTTGCCACAGCCTCCTTCTAACAGAGCATGCAACCTTTCTCTTGGGGATTGCTTCTGCTTCGGTGCTGTAGTAGAGCTGGTTGGCAGCCTGGGTGTTGAGCTGGTTCGGTGCCGTGAGGAATCAGTAATCTGGGGGGTGAGAAGGGCAGGATTATTTTCCCGTTTTTCTGGCACCATTATGATGCACTGCTGTGGCAGAGGAGGAGGGGAGGCAGTGCTGTTGATGCCGGGTTACAGATAAGATAAAGTCTGTCACTGTCCTGGCATCCAGCATTTCCTGCCTGGGGTGGAAAATTTGAGGAAAGGAGTACATTTGGACAAGGTGTAGCATTAAGAGAATGCCTTGGATGCTTTCCATCTGTACCTAATGGAGACTTCACCCACCATCTGTAGTTAAAGGTGATTAAAAAAAAAAGTCTCATTGTTTCTTTTTGCTAAAAATGCTCTCAGCTGCATTAAAAAATGGGCTTTTATTAAGACTACTGCTCGCTAAATACCATTCATAAAACAGTGACAAGAAAATATGATGGAAAGTTAAATTTTTCTCTCTGTCACTTTGATTTCTTTGTTACTGCTAAAATGACTGCTCTGACTCATATTTTGCATAGTTATTTTTACCTTTTCAAATGTTCCTTAACTGTTCATATTACCCTGGGCAAATCCCCCAGGGATAATTTTCATTTGCATGCAGACTTTGATGGTGTTATTAAGCAATCACTTTCTGTACTAAGTCATTATTAAAAGTAATACCACAGAGCCTCAAAAACACATTAATGGTGCCAAACAATCCGCATTTCAGTGCTAGATTTATGGAAAGGGAAAAGCACAAGGTCTCATATCATTCGGTGGATGCTGCTCTGTAGTTCTGTAGCAGCAGCAGGCTTGATCAGAAAATATCAGAGCCAAATTCAGAGCCCTTATCTGTTGTCAGCCTTATTTCTTTAAACGCCCTTTCTTGGGTCTTTTTTTGTTGTTATTTTTTAAACCTGCCTGCTTCCTACTTGTTTTTCCCCTTGGATTTGCCCTTTTCCTCTGGCCTTGGCAAGAAAGCCTGTCTGCAGTCTTCCAGTATACACAAGCTGGACTGGTTCTGGGAAGGAGGGTCAGCCTTCCCATCTGTAATCACTGTTTTATGGCTTTCACTCGAGGTGTTAATGCAGATCAAATGGAAAACAGTCCAGCATGAGCGTTACAGCTTCTCGTGCTGCCCTGCATACGGTCCCAATCGTTAATTCTGATTATAAGACCTAAAGGTAATTCTGTTTGCTCTCCTAATGCATTGCAGCTCTCCCGGTGGTCTGGTGTCTCTTTTCTCCAATTCCCATCTTGATCAATTGTTTGCAAATAATTAAGCTTTTAAGAGATAATGGTAGGAGCTAATGTACACAACAAAGTAAAGGTCTCAAGTCACTGTTTATTGAACAGTTTGCCTTGATATCCCAAAGTGATCCAGAGTGATAGGTGGACTTGTCAGCTGGAGTCACTGCAGTATTTTTAGTCATTCTTCCATATGTATTTATATATTTAGTAAAATTATAGAATATCTCAAGCTGGAAGGGACCCATAGGGATCAAATCCAACTTTCTTCTCCTCACAAGGCTACCTTAAACTTAGCCATTTGAGTAAGGTATGTTTTATACATATTAATACAAATATAATATAATCTACACACCCACAAATACATATATCCATACCTATGTGCATTTATTCCTTCAAACAACTGTTAAAAAGTTTTCAGAAGACACTGGTCATTCTTGCACAGGTGGAATAAAGACCAACAGCAACAGTTTTGATTGAATTTCCTCTTTCTTCATAAAATGGTAGTTCTCAGGGTTTCCCCCTTTCTCTCTGTTGCAATGTGATGTCTGCCTTTGCCTGTAGCACAGGCCTTCCAAGCCCTGTGGGTGGGAATGCAGCAAGGCTTTGAATGTTTTAATAGCAACCTAGCCTGTGGCACGCTGATTCTTTGTCAAGTCATTCCTATTATTTTATTTTATTTTTAGTCTACAAAGGAATAACTTGTATGATCCACAGAAAGCTTATATAATAAGGTTGCTTAGTGTTTAAGATTACTTGAAACCACACCGAATCATAGTTTAAAAGCCTGCAACATCGTGACCCTTTAGCTAAGAGGGATTAGCTGTGTGAAATCACAGGCTGTCATGTGATTATGGCAATTACAGATTTATCATGAAATTAAAAGTTTATGCTGTACTAGGATATGAAAAAAAAATCAGATGACCTTAGACATACCACGATTTGAGGAATTTGTAGTTTGGGACTTTTAAAGCAATTATTTTTACAGTGACAATATTATTCTGATGGCTAATTTTATCCAGTCTTGTCTATTTAAAAAAAAAAGTCCAGAACAATTGAAAATTGCTTAATGGAGACAGACTTCTCAATTCCAATAGCTAGAGGCTGTCTAGTAATTATTGCTTGCTGCATGAAATTAGATACAGTTTGTTCAATTACTTAAAATTAGATCACATGTAAGGTGGCAAAGCAAAATAAGAAAAAAAAAGAATAATTCTGTCCTCGCTTGATAGCAAAGTAATGAAATGAGAAGTAAGCTGTAAAGATGAAAATGTTAGAAATCATGTCTGTAGTGTATGGGGTTTTTTTGTTGAAGGGAAGCAAACTGTTGTGTTCAGATAGATGGACATAAGTATGACAGTTGTGGATGAATGTGTGTAGAAGGCAGGTCAAATACATGCTAGATTTTTGCACGTGTAAAATGCAAATTACCCATAAAAAAGAAGTCAAATCCCCTTCCCTCTGTTTTTCACTTTACAATTCTGGAGCTGTTTCATGTACACACAGAAAGTACAAGGGATGGTTTACAGGTGTGCAGGTCATCTCTGGGCTTCCTGTCAAGAAAACAGTGTTTTTAAAAGAACTGAAAATTCCTCAACATTTTTGGGTGAAAAAGAGATAAGAAGTCTCTTATGAAGCTGGTGGCCGTGGTGGTGGGTTTTGAAATCGATGTAGTAAGTTAAGAGAAGTTGCTGGAGTTACAACAAAAATCCCTGTTTGATAATGTGAGGCGATACTTGCATGTAACATAGCCATGAGAAGTCAGACTATGCTGTTTACAAGAATATATAAAATCTGCTAAATAGCTATAATACCAATAAGATTGTGGAATTTTATGAGGTTTTAAATTCTTATGGTTTACAAGGTTTCAGTTTATGCCTCATGTAATATTACAGTGAAGAATGCATCCAGAGAATAAGGGAATATTTAGGGGGGAAAAAAAGGATGAATGTGTAACAGCAAATACTTTGTGACAATCAACTGCTAAATGGTGTTGGGATAGGACTAACCAGTTATATCAAATGGTCTTTATTGAAATGCTATTAAGCACCTTGCACCAGTCCAGGTCTGAATCAGATATGTACTGAGACTTGGGCATCCAGGTTAGGAGCCCAACCAGATCCTCAAAACAGGACTTTTCCTTGAAACTGTTACATTTGCAGTATTTGGCCATTTCCTTTTGGGGCAGTGGCATTTTTGCATAGATGGGAAGGACAGAAATGATATTTCTACATTTCAGACTTGGTTGTGGTTTTTGCTGTTGATTTATTAAGCAATCTGTATTCATGCAGAAGCAAATTTTCTCAGAAAGCAAATCAAGTTCTCACAAGAAACTTATGATTGAATTATAACATTATCTTCAATTAAAGGAGTATTTCTTTTCTGTCTCTTAGGATTACCACAGCACAGCTATGTTAATGTCAGGCAAAAATGTGCTGATTGTTGACCTTGCGTTGGCCTGTGTTCAAAACACAGGCATTTGTTTATGTTCGGGATTCTGATCTTATTTGCAAATTATTTTGAGGCACTGGCAAGTTTTGCCTTCACTATCTCAGAAAACATCAGTGTGTTTTAGTTTTACAGAGAAGTGCTTTTATCACATTCTTTGTTGTTCTTTTAAAAACAGAAAAAAAAAATAGATTATTTGACTCTAATCGGTCATTTGAGACAAGTACAAAAAATTTTCAGCTAATGCAACAAATATCCTTCTCAAGTATCAAGGTACTGTCAGTATCCTAAGCAGTTATTTCTCCACTTCACTAATCTTTATAATTGGCTTGTCTTTTAGTGCCATTAATTAAGTGATGTAGTAGCCCATTAATAATTATAAAAGAGTGACACACCTCAGCATTTTCACCTTTCAATAATAGATGTCACGCTTCTGTTTTGGGTTGGATTGGGTGGGAGTTTGGTTTTTTTTTTTAATTTAAAATAAAAAGTAGGGCAAAAAAGCACATTGTTTTAACTGTTTGTATTTATTTTGGTGTCTTATAGCACCCTTACCCTTCAGAAGAGCAGAAAAAGCAGTTGGCACAAGACACAGGGCTCACTATACTTCAAGTGAACAATTGGTAAGTAATTTTCCTTAGTGTTTCTATATTGCCACTGGCACCCTCTGGCTGTTCCTTTGTGGTTTTGGGGACACACCTTGCCCTTGTTGTTCCCCTCTCCAACATTTTATTGATACAAAAGGGGTATAACAGGTGAGTGGTTTCATGTGTAGAAAGTATGAGGTTTGCCACTGTATTCTATTCTCTCATCATTTGGGCAGATCTCAGTGTGTTCACATTTGATGCCAGTCCTCTTTCTGGCTGAGGATGCCTGTTCTTCAACAGGAAGGTACATCCATTGCAGAACATTGGTCTTGGAAGAGGTTCAGATGTTGGGGGCAAAAAAGGGCCAAATGGCCCCATTTCTGCTGAGCATGTTGTTATTTGGGGCTGCTGTCATGCTTTTTATAGTGTTGTTAGAGGGGTTTTTCTTTTGACTGACATCTTTGTATCTCTTTATCAGTTTGTTTTAAAAATCCAGTTTATGAATGAACTTTGAGGACAATCTGGTTCTTTGCTGCTCAAGTACAGTGTGGAGCAATTTTATTTATTTGTTCCAGCTAAGGGTTGGTGGAGCCCCTGCTCTGTTAATAGTAGTGATTCATTTGAAGGAAGTCAGGATCTGTGCTATTTCTGCAGCTGCTAACTGTTCGGGGTGTGGTGAAGGTAACCAGTGAAAATTACTCGTGATTTAACTATCGTACAGCAGCAAACCTCTTTAAAAAAATGTTTGATTTATTACCCTTTATTTATTTATTACCCTGCATCAAAATGTGGGTTCCTCCCACTATCCTGGAACAAGTGTCATATTTGAAGTGTATTGCAATCTAATATCTTGTAAAACTAAGTGTATCTAATTAATTGTCCTAATATTTTTAGATTAGTGTTTATGATGGGAAACCTTATCCTCTTTGAAGTAATACCCAGAAAATGGCCAAGGCAAACAGCAAGCCTGCTGGGGAAAAGGGAGGGAGGAATGCCAGTTTGCAGACAAAAGTTGTTTTTTTTTTTTTTTCCCCGTTCAATAAGTGTCAGAGATTAATATTACTGAAGCTCTGATTACATGGCCTAATCCATTTTAGTGAATAAATTTGGTCTTGATGTCCATTGCACCTACATTAACAAACCCTCCTCTCTTAGAGAGAGTAGGAGCCTATGGGAGAGATTTCAGATATATTAAACCCCATTACAGAAAATGTAATTTCTGTCAATATAATCCCATGTATTCTTCAATTTAGTACTTTAGAGATAACAAGCTACTTACAATATATTTGCCTTTGGAGGATTAATTTACAAAGTGCACTATCTGGGAGACACAGGCGGGCTCACATAAGCATAGCTTGTAAGGGTTATCAATTTCTGTGACCCCACAGCAGCCCTGGGAGATCAATTTTTTGAAGCCCTTTAAGATGCTGAATAAAGGAAAATACCAAATACTTAGTGTATGTGAAGTACGCTTCCAACATGCTTACTTTAAAATGGAGGATTAAAAGGCACAAAACATAAAATTTACATGTCATAAGGTAGTGTAACCCACTGTATTTTGGCTCAGCCGGAAAAAATTAGCGTTTGCTTCAACTTTACATCCTCCAGCCTTCATCCAGGTGCTACCCTAATTTATATGGTTGTCCTTCGGTTTAACGATGGGTGCTTTGGCCCACTAAGAAGCTGCGTGTATTCATCAGGGTCTTGTTTAACAATGGGGTGGAGTAAGGGTGTGTTGCTCCTGCAGGGTCTGGGAGCACAGGATTCAGCATGGACAAATGTGCCAGTTTGGGATGGTCCATCAAAAGAAATTTTTCAAGATGATGAACATAGGATGAGTTCAGCTAAAGTTGGTGGAATTTCTCCAGAGTGACTTTCAGTAGGTTTTCTTTCAGTTTTCTTTCCAGGGTGTTTTTCAGTACCCATCTCACCTCGAATATGAGGAGTTTTTACTTTGGCTTTGTGTCAGATGTGTTCTTAAAAGTTCCTTATGTGCAAGAAAAAAAAAAAAAAGGAGGTCAAAATACATTATAACTGAAGTCTTGTGGATGTAGGGCAGGCTTCCTCTGCTTGAGCTAGTTTAGTGATTCTGCAGTGGTGTTACAATTGTATAAATTATTGAGACAATTCCCCTTCTCTCCCCAGAGGCACAAGGATTTAACACTATAGAGGCAGTGAGACTTTCTTAAATCACAGGTGGTGGGCAGAGATGCCAAAATACGGCAATTCAGCCCTGGCTTTTTGTAATGGATGCTAAGGAACAAGGAGACTGTGAAGCTGTTGCTGAGTGTGCAGGTTGCACGGGGAATACCCAGCCATGAGGTGACCAATGAGCTACTCATCCCCTCCCAAATCCTGAGGGCAACCTTCTCAAACCTTTTGCTGGATCTCTTTTCTTCTAAGGCAATGTGCAGAAGAAACTCTTCGTACCTAAATGTTTTGCTGCAGGGAAGAGCTAACATATAATTTCTGGTTAGTTTTGCCTTTCTTAAGCAGGCTCATAAGTCATTCAGCCACAACTCACAAAAAAAAATTTGCCTTCCTCCTTAGATTCTTCCAAACTTGTTAACACACATGTACATTTTTGTATTAATGATGAGTCATTGTAAATCACTGTTGCAGAGATTAAATAAAATGCTGAAGGGCAGGCTGGGTGCAGATCAGTCATAAATTATTGGCAGCAACACAGCGTGTGGGAATACATGAAATGTGCATGAAAAACATAAACTCATGTCTGGTAGCATGGTCGTTAGCCCAGACTGGGAATTCTGGATTTTCTGGCTGGATTTAGGAGTTTGCCACAGACCAGTCAGTGAAGAGAGCATTTGTTTTCTGCAGATTGAAAGCATTTAAACAATTTTTTTGGTCATATTTTGAATGCCTTTTCAGTATGTGCTGGTTGCATACTTCAGTTCTCTGCCCTAACAAAAAAAATGTGGATTTTCACATATGGACTGCCCTGGTGTTGGGGCTCCCCAAGCTGATACGCATAACTCCTATTGATGGTGGAGGAGTCACAGGAATGGGGTGATGATGTGAGATGTGCCAGAAAATATATCCATGGACGCTCACATGCCTTTAAAAATACCACAGTCCCTTTACCATAACCCTTTTCCTGGGGTAGTTTTATTTTTCTTGAAGTAAAGAAATAATCCACACAAAGGATTTTTCCCTTGGTTTTTTTCCCCCCATGACACCTTTGCCTGTGAATCACCAGCATTGCCTTCTAGGAACATCTTTTTGCCTCAGTTGGATGTTTCTGTTGTGGGAAGAGGGAGCCCTTACCCTGTTGCAAAATAAAAATAAATCTGTGGAAGGTAGGAAGATAGCAGAGTTCAAATGCCGTTAGTCTAAATGAACCATTCAGGTCTCTGTCCTATCAGTTGTTTGACCCCATGGCAGTTTAGGGTTCCAGGCTCGGTAACACGAACTAGAAGGGGCACTTGTATGATACCTGTATGGACGTGGTAGAGACCTGACCAGGTACAGGTTAATAAGGTGCTTTTCCCGGGTGATAAAAACAATGAATTGAAATATCCAGGAGGTGTGATCCAATCACTTCTTACCTCAGCTGAGAGCCAGTCAGGCTATATTGAACAATCTATACAGTTTTCTTGTTTACTACATTCCAGCTGAATCCCTTCCCATTGAGAACTAATGGTAAATAATTACTGGTGGTAGTCTATGAAGAAGAGAGAGCAATTCTAATCAAGGGCTGTGTTAGGTGTCAGACGCTTGTTTATGTTTTAGAAAGGTCTTGGTGCACACAGATAGATGTTTGTATACTTGTAGAGCAATGTGCCTATATAACCTCCTTACACGTGTATGTCTGTATGTGACTGTCTCTCTAAATAGTGTTGCATCCAGCTGCATTAAAACGATCCTTAAAAAAAAAAAAAAAGAGAATTAAAATCCTTAAAGCTCCAGCCTTTATTAGGTGTTTCCATTCTGCTTTTTTCAAAATGCCCTTGTGCTATCTAGGGCACAGCCTAGACAATGCTGGAGCAGCTAGTCAATATTTTATCTTGCCCTCATTCTTCCGTGCTTCGTTTGTTGAGCTGTATTCAAACCATGCTTGAAGATGGAATTAATAATTACTGCTGGGCTTTCCTGTGGCACTTACTGCTGTAATACCCAAGTCCTTCCCTGACCTCCACGTGCTTATATATGCATACAAGGTTGTGGGTCTGCATGGTATTTTTGCAGTTCCCCTGCAAAGAGAAAGTAAAGTGTTGTCCTGGTTCACAGGGGAAGAAGTGAGGCTCAGAGAGGTCCAGGTCCAGCACAGTCATAAGTTTTCGGTTGGTCTGGGACTTTGAGGTGACTCAAAATTACAGCAATTTATTTGCGTGTAGAGTCCAACGATCATTGAAACTTCCTATTTCGTGGAAACTCCAAGTTTTGAGTGCCTTGGTGTCTTACATTGCCAATGTCCAGTGTTGGGAATGGAGGAGAGATGTGAGAAATCAGTAACTTACAGTGAAAGGTTTGGGTTCAGTGATTTACTCAGTAGCTCTCAAGAAGTCCAAGGAAGCAGCAGAGCTGAATCTTCTTCTCCAGTGTAGCATTTGGCTGTAGGAACCAGGACTGGCTTGCTTTTCTTCCTGCCTTAGTCATTCAACTTTGTCAAAGTTTATTTCCTGTAGAAATAGACTTTTTTATTTTATAATGCCCTCACCTGTTCTTTTAACAGACATAATTGTCATTGGGATGCTTGAGGTATTGAGCCATATCGAAAATGGTAGCATGAGCTGGTAACTGAACTGTAAGGAAGTGCATTAAAGACTAGGGTGCAAGAAACTCTAGTAATACAGTGTCCTAAGTCCTGAGTTCTTGATTTTATGGCCTTGGCTTCTTTAAATGTGAGTTTTGTATATAATTTCCTAGGCTTGAAAAAAACCTCCAAAGAAATCCCAACCAAACATATTGGAAAAAAATTATCAAATAATGTAATCAAAGAATTTCCCTAATCTTACTCTTGGAGTCAGATGAAATGGATTTTACTGAAACTTTGTAAGAAAGACATTTCAAAAGGGCTCCAAGACCAGCCCCAAGATGAGTGTGGAAAATCAGAGATGGACTTGGGATAGGAAGACCTGAGCACCTTCCTGTATGTAGCACTGCCAGCTCAGGGCATAGACACACAGAAATAATTTATTACTCTTTTAGTCCCCTCACAACTCTCCTCCAGCAGGAAATTTCCTTCTGCCTCCGTTTCTTTGCTTGTGGGTAAGACTAGTGGTAGAGCTTTGCTGCAGTAGTTGCATGGGGCAGGGGAAGAAGCGCTTTGCCATGGCATGGGCAGGCAGGGTGGCATGGTGGGGACAGGAGGATTCTGCACTTCTCACAGGAGAGTGCTCCCCAGGACCCAGCGATGAATGGGGAGCACCACTGTGAAGGGTGTCCTTTCCATCTGCTCGTCCTGGCTTGCAGATGGTGGGGTTACGGATGGAGCAGATGGGAGAATGCAGATTGGGAGATGCAGATGGAGAGGTGCAGATGGAACCAGATGCAGATGGGGCAGATGCAGAAAGCCCCTGCCTGCCCCTCCACAAAGGGACAGGGGAAAGAGGAATGGCTGCACAACTCTCCACCTTTTGGGAAAGAGTCCCAGGCCCCTTTTTTCCCACTGTGGTTTTTATATCATAGCATGCCAGGTGTTTGGTGCATCTGAATCACACCCAAACACTCCCAGATCCAACTGATCATGTTGTTTGGTGTTTCTCACGTGTTTAGCCCCATTCCAGCCCCCTGGAGGGGATGGAACAGCTCCTTCCTGAGGCTGGGCATTTAGCGTAGACATCATCTTTGCTCAATTCCTTCATGGAGGGTGATATTCACCCTGAGCAAAAGGCCAGCACATGACCAGTGCACCACTTTAGTCCCACTTAAGCACTATTTTTAGAGTGTAAGTGGGGGAGGAGGCCAGCAGGGAGGGAGCATAGCAAAAGCAGGTGCTGGTAGTATATGCAGCGTTGGATTTTCACCCCTACTGCCTACCAAATTGTGGACTACAATAAATAGGGAAGATACTTGGTTTGCCGAGCACATCACACACAGGGGTTTTTAGTCCTTGGGGAATAAAATATCTGCTTATTTTCAGATGTATCTATTACTGCTTTTGTTGTAGTAAACAGATTAAATGAGAAAAGGTCAAGATGCAATTTGAATCTGTGTAAGAACATAACAAATACTTTTCTCAGTAATCAGATATAGTAAATACAAGTACTTATTTACTTGTAAATGTTAAAACATTCACAAATTATCCTCTCAACTTCAGCAATACGAACTTAACCATCAGATTTTGGAGACAATTTACTTTTCTTCTCTGTGTGATTCAAGAATATGTATACAGTTTTTATTTAAATACTGTTGTGTTAATGAGAATACATGCAAAAGCAGGAAAAATTGGAATAAGAAAGAATATATGTTTTGTGTGTAACAAATACATTTTGTTTGATATTCCAGAGAATAAGACAGTAGGTGTTTAGTGTATGAAAATCATCCCCCTCCAAGAAAACGCCCACAAAACACCAAGAAAACTATTTTTAAAAGTATCTTGCTGGGTGAATTGTTACATCGTTTGAGCAGTTCAGAATGTGTGCGGTAAATTAGCTGTTCTAAACGTACCATGTGCCGGATTTTTCAAGCAGATTTTTACATTTATGTTTTCACTAAGTCTTAGCTAATTGTTATGCCTTTCACCTTGAATGCCAATTGTAATAATAATATTACATCTGTAGTCTATTTCTCTGTTCTTAAATTACAGCAATCAGGAATACTCACTAGGTAAAATCCTGTATAGTTACTCATAAGAAAATATTGAAATCAGATGAAAAAATGTTTAGCTTGCATATTGCCTTAGACAGCCCTGGAGAGCTGCCAGGCAGTCAAGGTATTATTAGAAAAGCTGAGCAAATAGCTTACAGGGGGAAGAGCTGTGAATGTAGAGCCATCAGGTACTGTCGGATCACCGGATTTTAGGCTGGAATTTCCTTTTTTAGTTCAGTAAAGCCATTTAAAAGTACAGCACAGTGGTTCAAATGTGGGGTTTGGGTTTGTTGAATGGGTTTAAGGAGTAGTGATACAGTTTTGGCACAGCACATGGGTGTTTTTCCAAAGGGTTCAGGTGCTCAGAGGAGGTGAGTAAAGAGTTTACTTGGGGAAATGCTCCCCTTGGCCTCCAGGACTTCAGGTGGAGGAGAAGATGGAGACCTAATAGACCCTGGGTTTCTTGTGCAGTCCAGCCTTGTCAGTCTCCACAGCCCCCAGACTGCCCCAAAACAAGGGTCATCCCATTCAGGAACACCAAGGAAAGATGTTTCTAACCATTGCTCTGACAGCCCCTGGGTTCTGACAGCCCCTGGGTTCAGACTGGGAAAAACGAGCAAAGGAAACACCATTTATTTCAAAAGCAAATGTGGAATCATTTTGCCCAAGCTAAAAGACTAATTAGTGACACCCTGAGCACTTGGCAAAAAAAGAAACCCAAAACTTGGTATTATTTTAGTCACATAGATGCTTTTTTGAGAGGAAGTAAGGTTGGTTCCCGCTGCAGAGCATTGCACAGTGTGAACAGAGTTTACCTGCCAATAGTCCTGACTAGCAAAAGGTTAATGTGCAACCAAGAAAAAACCTCTTTTCCCTCTTCTGGAGTGGTCTTGTACTCAAGAAACTTTTTTTTTAGTTGGTGCATTAATGGTCTGTAACGAATGCGATGTCAGGTGCCAGGGAAATAAAATGTAATAGCACCATGCAAGCATTTGCCACTTGCTCTTTTCTCCTCTCCTGCTCTAGCTTTGCTCTGCAGGATCAGGGTAGGGGTCAGAATGCTTTGCTTGATACCTCTTTTTTAAAAATACTGAGATTCAGGTGTGCACCATCTCAAAACTAGAGTTTGGCTTTAAAAAAGTGCCTGTTCAGGACACTATTGTATTGTGGAAATGCTGCACTGGAAGCAAGGGGAGAGCTTTGCATTGTCTCTGTACATACAGTTCTCAGGTCTTGGTTTCTTTTTAGTGTAAGAGATATCCTTGGTATATATTAAAAAAAAAAAAAAATTACATGCCCTCAATATATGAAAAGAAAAAAAAGACAGAAGGGGAGAGTAATGGCTTGTCATTGCTTTGCAAGTCAGGCTTTGGTCTACTTTTGTCATAGCTATCTGAAGTGTGTTTACATATAGTTTGCCTTTCTGGTATTTTGTGCTTGCACAGACCTGATCTCCACCTATTTTGTGTCAACAGTTGCTGAGATTGGTGTAGAGTGATTAACCGTCACGAACTGTAACACCGACACATGGAGAAAGGTGCCCTCAGAGACCCTCTCTCGCTCTTAAATCAGACGCTTGCTCCGGGCTGCACCTGCATAAAACAAACTGCCTGGTTCAAAACTCAGCCTGAAATAGTAAAAATGGGGCAAATGTTGCCTTTTTCTTGGTTAAATCAATTTTCTCTTCTCAAAAGTGAGACACAGACAGAGGGGCAGGGTGAGGACGTGCTTTCGAGGGTGTGTGTTTTGTCCTGCCTGCCCTGGAATGATTTCAGTGTATGTGATGCATGGCTGGCTACACCAGCCTTAGCACCAAGCAGGATTCTGCCTTTTCTTTGACTTTTCAAAAATAAAAGAAATGGCAGCAGATGCTGAAAAAATATTGCTTCCACAGTTGTTCAATGAAATCTAGGTCATGTAACAGTTTCATGGGTTATTTTTTTCCTCCCTTGCCCAGGCACTGTAGTCCTTGTGTCTTTTTTGGCTAAGGATAAAACTCCATACTAATAGCTTCTTTTAAATTCAGATTTGTCCCAGAGATGTCTGACTTCCCACCTGGGTTATAAAGGTGGTTTGTACCATCTGAGGGCTGATCCCTAAGCTTTCTCTGTCCCCTGGTCTCACAAATTCTTTTAATCTTCAACATTCCTCTGACTTCCCTGTGTGTCTTTTGTTGATGTTGTTTTCTGAATGTGTCTTTTCTTCTGCCCTGAATATGATGCTGTCAGTAGTAGGATTATAAGCAAAATGAATCACTTCACTTAATGGGAAATTATGTTTAGATAAAGTAGATTACAAAGTAGGCTATTAGTAGTGGTTGGAAAACAATGTTTTGAAGTGGGATGTCTTGGGGCATGGAGAGTTTGTTCAGAAGTGTGGGGTTGTTTTTCAGGTTGGCCGTGACTCAGAGTTGTCTCTTTTGTGGTTTCTGGGGAGAGAAAAAAAAAAGGAAAAAAGAATTCAAACCAGTTTTTCAGGTGCCCACATCACACAAAATGCATCAATGTGCCTGTATTTGTTGTCTTGATTGTGGTGGGGAAGACACAACCGCAGGAATAAAGCTTCCCTCAACACCCCAAACCAGTGTCTTGGGGTATAGGCCAGAATGATGTCAAAGCCTATTTCATGTGCAAAACACAGGTCCCATGCAGAACTTCAGTATATTTTCTCTTTGGGGGCTCTGAGAGTGTTTTCTCCCAAAGACACCAGTTGATGGTTTTGGTTTGGCCACCCTGGGCTTGCTTCTCCTTTTTTGCCATCTGAGGGAGCTGGTGTGGGGTGACTGGGTGTGGAGTTACTCCATACTCCTTCATTGCCTTTTGGAGATGAGGAGGATGAAGGGATTCATCCAGGAGTATAGGCAGGTCATTTCTCACACCCTTCAGTGAATGGGAACATATTTGAACCAGCAGCCAGATGTGGGAGCCGCCTCTCTTCTTTTGCTTGGGCTGGAGGACAAGGCACAACTTCCAACTCCCATGCTGTATGTGGGGTGGGGCAGAAGGGAACAGAGAAGCTGTTTGGACAAGGCTCACAATTTGATGTATGGAAGCTCAGAGATCATGCAGGCACTTCTCACAAGCTCTACATTCCCCTAAAAAAGAGGTTATGCTGAGTAGATCGAGGACATTAAATTGCTGAAATAGGGAGGAGTGTTTTCAGAGAAATAGCCAGTATTTTGCTATCAGCTCTCACCCATTCCCAGCTTAATCCCTGCCATCAAATGGGGCTTGGGTTGTTGGTTTGACATGATCTGCTGAAGAAAAGCTGCTGGGTTGCACTGCTGGCATGTACCAGATCAGGACCCAAATTACTGAGTCTGGAGAAACTCTCCTGAAGGATCAGATGGGAAGTTGATGTTCAAGCCCTTCTCAGAGCTGTGAGAAAACACTGAGCTGGGAGATGTGCATCTCAGCCTGGGCAGCTCTCAAAGCTCTCAAAGAGCCTGCCCACCCTCTATTACAAGTGTTTTTGTGGGAGGCAAGATTTTGTCTGCTAGTGTGTTGTATTCCCAGCCATGGTGCTTGTGGGGGCCAGTGCTGTCCCAGGCAGGAGCTAGAGCAGCCTTAGTGCTGCTCTACTACGTGAATCCTTGCCATATTCCTTAAAGGCTAATTGTGGCACATGGAGATCAGCAAAGTACAGCTGCGCTGGGATTTAGGAGCAGGGAAGAGACGGGAGGTCAGCTCCGCTGGCGCTTTGCCATGTAAAGATTTCCCCTTACATCATCTGGCTGCTGAGGGCGAGTTTACATCTGCTTTGCACCCAGAGGGAATTGTGGTGTCAGGGAAGGAGGTTGCTGAGAGTTCTCCCCAGTGCAGCCAAGACCTGCAACACTGCTCTGACTCCCTGGCATTGACAGGGAGATGCCTGGATCAGAATTTTCACTGGAAGTTGTGGGATATGCCCAGCCACTGCCCTGGAGGGATGTCTGCTGAGATAAGAGATTTTGCAATCGCCCAGCAGGACTCCCTGGAAAGGACTTTTGAGTCATGGTGAGGAAAAGTAGACCCACAATCCTTTGGGAGACCCTATGCAGATCTTTCTGTAACCCATTGGTCTATCCCAGACCCTCTGTAATCCATTGGTCCCCTTGCTGATCCCCTGTATCCCTATAAAAGAAGACAAGTTCGCCTCTGTGGCAGAGAGCTCGTCCCTGGCCTTCCCTTCGCCGGAGGGAACCCCCAATAAAGCTCCCTTCGTGCGGAACCAGCCACACGGGCCTTCTCGTCTCTCTCTCCGGTCTGGTTTGGCCTAGAGGCAGCCCTGCAGAGCTGAGCTGAAATCACGAGCTGATAATCACTAAAGAGCTGATAGCTTCTGCAAGGGCTCCTCTGCCAGCAGCTGAGAGGAAGATACCAGACCTCGGGCAGGCGATTCCTTTCGGGACCATCTCCCCGGACCGGTCATATCTTCCTGGGTCGCAGCCACAGACCCCACCACCAGCTGTAATAGGAAGTGTTCCATGTTGGCTAAGCTTTTCTAAGGGGAGTATGTGGATGGGAGGGAAGGAGGAGAAGAAGGAGAGCATATCAGAAAGGCCAACAGCAGCTCACCTGTGATGTAGAAGAGCACAGGAGATGGGCAGAGCAGGCAGGCATATCTCCAGGGACCCCTTCCCCGGGCACAATGGCTCTTCACTCCTCCCCAGCAAAATTTTCATTCAGAACCTGCCAAATAAATAGAAATGGGGTTTAGCTCCATCCTTTTGGGGAACAGGCAAAATTTTGCAAGACTGGAATTGGCTGCTACCCAGCTTTCTTTTAGAAAGACTCATCAAGCAGCCACAGCCATGAGCCCTGCGGAGAGATGGAGCATTTGGACCAGGAGCTTGTGGGTCCCAGCTCAATAGAAAGCCACCAACCATCCCTTCTGTGTCCAGAGGACAGGCCACCACCAGGCTCACTGCTACCCCAAGGCAGTCACCATGCC
Source organism: Coloeus monedula (assembly GCF_965178545.1). NCBI lineage: Eukaryota > Metazoa > Chordata > Aves > Passeriformes > Corvidae > Coloeus > Coloeus monedula. The sequence goes on along the minus strand of NC_138782.1, from coordinate 9,904,096 downwards.
TGCATTTTGTCCCATGGGGCTGGTGCTGGTAGGACAAAGGGGGTGGCTGTAAATTGAAAAAGGGTAGGGTTAGATTAGATATTAGGGAGAAATTCTTCCCTGTGAGGGTGGTGAGGCACTGTAACAGTTGCCCAGAGAAGCAATGCCCCATCCCTGGAAGTGTTCAAGGCCAGCTTAGATGGGGCTTGGAGCAACCTGGTCTAGTGAAAGGTGTCCCTGCCCATGGCAGGGGAGTTTAGAACTAGATGGAAGGTTCTCCAAAGAACCTTCCAACTCAAACCATTCTAGGATTCTATGATCCTATCATGAGCTGGTGCTCCCCAAAATACAGTCTTTTTATTTGGAGGCAGGATGTGTCTAGCAGTGATTTGAGAAGTATGATATGGAGCAAGTGGGGAAGGCTCCCAAGCTTAAGGGCTAGGGAGAAGAGGAGGTGGCCAAAGGTAGAGCTGGTGCGTGCTGGGCCAGCCAAAATGTAGTGCATAGCCAGCTCTCTTACAAGGAGCACATACCTGATCTCATCTCTCTGCTTTCTATTTTTGCCGTCGATATGCTCTCTGCATTAGCAGACTTGGCTTGGGGAGAGATTCGATAGCACTCTCCTGCTTGAAAGCAACTTTTCTGAATGCACAACATGAATCCATTGGTGGGGTCACATAGTAATGCTTGAAGTCAGAAGCTATTTTTAAAACTAAATTGCAGAACCACACATGGCTTTCATTAGTGCTTTACATCAAATTTGTCAGCTAATTAGTGGTTTTTCATCACTAGTTTTTGCATAGTATTTTATTTAATTCACTCTCCAATATTGTCTTGTGACACCCCTCAACCACCAGTGCAGTCCCTGGCACTGGTGCTGTGCCAGCAGAGGAGGGAGGAAGAAGAGAACTTGCAGGGGACCTTTCTGATGCTCCTGATGGATGGGCCCTCTGCATTTGGAGTGTATTCCAATGTTACGTGTCTGGAGTGGGTGGTTAGCAGCCCTTGTACTCTCTTCCCTCCCTACCTCCATTTAGTGTTGTAAATGATGTATTGCAGTCCTGAACTGTCTTTGGTTTAGAGGAGGAGGAGAAACCAAGAAAAGTTGCCAAACATGATTTCATGAGGTTTGACTTTAAATTGAACAAAGTTTCTTGAGTGTCTTGGATTTTTTTTTTCTTTACAAATAAAGGGAGTACAGAGAGCATGGATTGCTAATGACTGGTAGTTACGGGTCATTAAGCTCACTAACTGACTTCAGGATCAGAACTTTCTAATAACAGCAGTAAGCACTCTTTTAACATCTATTTCTCATTTTAGGGATGGGGAGATGTGATTACCATTTGAAAGTCTGCAGTTATTTTTTCTGTTCATAATTACAGAGGCAGCTTGCTATTTTCAAGGCTGTTTTTAAAACATTTGAAAGTATTCGGTGAAATAATTTCTGTGTTGGTATGGTTTTTTTCTTTTCTTTAACTGACTCTTTTAAAAATCTCTGGAAAACAAACACAGAGAAAAAAATGAAAATATGTTAAAATAAGGAATAAAGCAGTTACTGAAGTGTAATAATCTTGGTTTATAGCACACTTTCCATTTAAATTGGTTTTATTAGAGATAAACCTGTTAAGCGTTGAGGAATTAAGTGCTGAATAGAGAATGTTGTTTTGCTGCTGTATAAATGAAGGATCCCACAGAGTGCAACTGGTTTTACAAGTAAATTATTTGCCAGTTTGAAGTGCTATGTTTACTTCAGGATCTGTTATAAAAATTATGATTTGTTTGTTGTCAAGAGGGATACTGGTTTTTTTGGAGGGGTATGAGAGGTTTTAGCACTGGGGTTTGTAGGTAATGTGGGCTTTCTCATTCTCCTTACGCCTGGTTTGCTAGGAGGAGCTCAAGGAGAAAATGAGGCAGAGAGATTTTCAGGAATTTCTTGGCTCTGCTAGTGAGACACAGATTTCTGGCGTGCAGCGCTTTGGGACAATATTGAGAGGGAGCAGCCTGTGACTCCGAGTAGCAGAAGTCAGTAATGGTGCGAAATTCTCCTCATTTCGGAGGGCTGGGGGCAGAGAAAAATTCAGTAGACCGCAAAGTCTCAGCATCTCCTTTCAGACAGCTGGTCCTGGAAAATTTCATTCAAAGACTGCAAATTGGAAGTCCCCACAATCGCTCTGTCGATTCTTGAGCAAAGGTGACTTTGGAAATTCGTGACAGCAGAGGAAGGTCTTGTTTTATTCACTCAACAGAAGTGAAATACAAGGGGAAGGGAGAAAGAACAGATCTGTGCGGAAAATGTCACTCGGGCTGTAACCTGAGCCTTAGCGAGCTGTGCCTTTTGGAGGGTTTGGTGACCCTCTGAAACTTCTTGCTCTCTGGCTGCTATTATTGTAGCCAATTTCCAGCTAAAATAAGTCTTTTGTCATCACCAGCCATGCAGCCTCTTGCTGAGAAGAAACAAAACTTGTGCGTGGCAGCAAGGGCGGCCAAGCTGAAGGTCAGAGTGCAGAGGCAGATTGCTGCATCCCCGGGGCTGGGGCTGGAGCTCACCCGTGGGACCAGCGATGCACCAACCAGGGAGTCTGCCCGTGACCTCTGGAGACAGACCTCAGGCGAGAAGCCTAAGAGAAAATATCCTAGTAAAATGCAAATGGGAGAAAAGAGGGTTTCCTCCTCCTCTTTAGGGTTATGCAGGTGGAATTGCTGTGTTTTTCTTGCTTTTTGGGACACGGCAGAAAGTGTAATCCCATGTGTCTGAAAAGAACAAGGAAAAGCTAACTTGAAAAAAATAGAAAATACTTCAAACTTCTGTGTTTGCCCAACTGTTCAAATGTTTTCTCCATGCCAGATCCTTCCCCTTACAAAACAAAAAAAGGAGGAAGGGAAAAAAAAACCACCCAGCCCAAGGCCTCACTTTGCTGAGTGCAACTTGTACGCTGAGGGATATTATGTTGTTGTGCCTCTATTGATCCTACTCTTTTGAGGCAAAAAACTCAAACCAAAAATCCCTTCCTCATCAGAGCAAAGGTACCACAACACAGAGCACTGGTGTGGGGAAAAATACTTTATGCAAGCCTTTGAGCCCTATTGGGTCTTTACTCACGTGAGTAAGGTTATACATCTGTCTTAAGTTTTATGCTAAATTGTATTTTGATAATACTCCATTTCATTAGCAGTTAGTATGCAATATCTTTTTTAGGTCCTGATTACTCTGAATTTTTAAAGATTGGAGTGATTTAGACTTTCTTTCTCTTAAGATGGGTGAATATGAGCATTTGGAAAAAGGGGAAGGGAGATTTTTCCTGTTAGCTTTTCTGTTCCATCGTTTTTGCTGATGTTCAAATCAGCTTGGCACTTTGCAAATTCAAAGAGTGATCGAAAGATCCTGGCCCTTCTCTCAAAGAAAAAAACTGAGAGTATGAAGAAATTAACCACATGCCCGTATATTTCTGCAGCAGCAGTTAATTTGCAGTTTTGCTTGCAAAGAGTTCTCAAATGTGATTTATAAACATCACAGCACTGCATTGTGCTGTCTCAAGGCAAGCTACATTAATTGTTTTAATCTGATAGGTTCTTACAAATTCCAGGTTTGGGATGCAGGAAGAAACTTGAAAGTGAATACTTTCTTCTTTTTTTTCTTTTTTTTTTTTTAAATGCATAGTGGTTTGGAGTCTACTATAATGCAAAGTAAAGCGTTGTGTTACAAAGGCAGGGAGGATGGGACAGAAGGTTAAAGGGCATCCTGGAAACAAACAGCTGGACCAGTTTATTTAAACAGATACAAGGATGGGGAGCTGACCTCTGTTTGACTTCTAGTGGGAGGAGCGAGAATGTCATTTTATTACTTTGCCCAGAAGGAAAATGTTCTTGTGTCTGAATTCCCCCCAAAGACATCCAAACATTGAGCTGTTTGGCAGAATTGCTACTTATAGAAAATACTTACACAAATGCGTAGGAAGAAGATAACTGTTAAGTACCTATGTGTAAAATGTTCTTAAAGCAGATAGCCCAAATGATAGCATGGGGCAAACAGGTGAGATTATGTTTTACCATAGGCACATCTTGTGGGTAATTACTGGTAAACTCTAGATATATAGTTTATTCTAGTATATTAGTATATAAACAATACTATATATAGTACAGCTTATTATTTTGAGACCCCCACCCCCCTCTTAAAAGTGCTTGTAGTTTGGAGGAGAAGGAAGAAAAAGTTGTGAAGTTGAGGTTGTTACATGCCTAATGTTGCTCAGCACTTATCTGGGGTAAAAGTTATTTTGGTGACCAGTCACTTTCACACTACTCCTTTCCTCCTGCCACACTACCAGGTCCTAGCAGTGGGGCAGAAGGATGGAGTAAACACAGCAAAAGCCTTACCAGACTCACAAAAAGAAATTGCTGAGGCACTAGGGTTTTGTGGTGTTGTTTTACTTCGAAGAGTTACTGTGAAAATTGCTTTCTGCAAATGCAAATTACAGATATTAAACAATTTTCTAATTGGTCATGGAGCTAAGGCAGCTAATGGGGAAAAAAAGCAGGGTTTTTTTTAATTGCTTATTTCACATGGTGTTTGTGCTACACCTGTGCTTATAATGAGAAAGGAGAATTAGTCTAACCTTCTGCTCACAAGATTCTAATTTTCATGGTTTGTACAAGATAATGATAAACTGATTTGCAACACTGTTTGCTGGAGTCGAGAGGGAGTGTTTATTGGAAATGTGTAGAAAAATTGATCCAATACTGTTGCTGACAAAACATGACCTAGTTCAGGTGTAAGGTTTCCAGTCTGGAAACCCGGGTTTGGTGCCTTTGAGCCCGTTTCCTCAAGACAGGTTTGATAAAGACTCAACATCTTGATTAATTTTTGCAGGAGTTTGGGTAATGGGTGTCAGTGGGGAATGGGAGATAGGAGGAGTCTGAAGTCACTGTGCTGGTCTTTGATGAGGGCAAAAGAAACAGCATGGGGCAGTGGTTTGCTATTCTTCTTCCCTCTGGTGTAGGCGAATGGGTGGGCAGAGCTGGTTCCCATGGAAAGATCCTGGTGGCTTTATCTCTGTGGTAGGAGAGCTCCTGCTAAGCCACCCCAAGCAGAGGCAATGAAAACAAGCATCAAGTACTCCTTTGTGGACTTTCCTATCCCATTTTAAAAGTGTACTGTGGTTTAGCCCACACTCACACTTCTTCCTTTACTAGTAAATGGTGCGGCATACATATTTTTATTATTCTTTTTCTCTCCTACGAAGAGTGCAAAGTCTGGTTATGCAGCTTTGCCATGACTAAGTCTCAATGGAGATTTTTTCCAAATGGATTTTAAGTAAACTTTCTGCTGAGTGAAACCTCAAGAGAGATTCTTCAAATGGTCGTCATTCAGACAGGTTCCCAGCCATGGTTTCCAGCCTCCTGATTTCATCACCATGGGGAGACCAGGGTACTTGTGATCTCTCTCCTTCTTCTGTTTTGTTCCAAATTATTTTGAATATTTCCAAATAAACATTGCAGGACTAACTAAGGCGAAGAGCTACAGAAACACAAAGAGTGGGGCTGCAGATAGCTATTTTAAAAAATGACTCTACCTCCTTTTTTTTTATTATTTCCAAAGATCTTCTTTTCATTGTTTGGGGGGGAATTTTCAGTAGTCCAGTAATTACAGTTTAACAAGATGTTTGCTGTAAATGGTCAGGCCTAGCTGGAGAAAACAGGATTATAAATTCAATTACTGTAAAGCTATGACCTCGCCTTGACCCCCTCAGACTTTGCATAAAGAGAGGGAGGGGGGAGAAAGCCCACCAAGAAATGACTAGGAGGAATGCATGGCTCTGAAGTCCCCAGCAGTGTGACTTAGTGGTGATAAAAGTCCAGACGTTCCCTCATTTGATGGGGTTCTGCCATCACAGTTCATTATCTTAATAGTGGGCATTAAAAGGGAATTAGGTTTGCAAGAGGTAGGGGCAGGTTTTGATAAAGAAAAAAATTGGAAAAAGAAGTTAGAGGACATAAGGCAGAAATGACACTAATGAGGGGGGAGGTAGCAGATGCCCTCACGAGCATCTCACCAGCTTCACACGTTTTTGTTTTTTTGGTGCCCCATTCTGTATTGAGAAGAGCGTTGCTGGCATTGTTTCCTGAAAACTCGGCTAATTCCCCCATGAAAAGATGAAATGGAAGTGTCCGACTGTGCTAAAAAGCAGGCAAACATAAATCAGCTTGGAAACCCCAAGCTCGTGCTCTCAAAGGTCATCAGGGTTAGAGGTTTAGCAGTATTTGCATCCCCGTGCAGCCTGATGGAGAGCGCCACAGTAGGGCGAGAGGGCTTGGGGATGGGTGGAAGACATCCCTTCCCTAACCATTTGCTTTTCTCTGTTTTCTTGCAGGTTTATTAATGCTAGAAGAAGGATAGTTCAGCCCATGATAGACCAGTCCAATCGAGCAGGCAAGTCCCCAGTAGTAGCTGTATTCAAGTCACACAGGCGAAAACAATCCTCAAGCCATTCACCAGGAGGTCCAGTACCTGGTAAATAAATGAGAAATGAATGCTGGGAGTGACAGACAATTAAAACACAACCAGCTTTCTTTCGTTATGACTGATCATTTTGGAAAAAAATACATTGAAAATTCAAAAATGGAAACTAAAATGATCCACTCCGTGACCGGACTTTCTGTACATTATCCCAATTATTCTTGTCTTTTTTCAGTAGTTGTTTGCAGTTTTCCTTCCCGGCTCTTTCTGCTCCTGTGACCACTCCCTGGTGCATGGCTTGGTGTGGAATTGCTGTAAACTTTATTACCTGTCAAAAGGGCAAAGGGGTCAGAATCACTTGTGGGACTCAGTAAAGTTCAAAGACATTCAATGAGGTAGAGCTTTATGTGCTTTAATAACCCAAGCCAGCTTACTTCTGAAGCTGGTTTTTAATGTACAGTGAAAACCTCCAGTTCAGGTAGTGGTGCTTGTACAGGCTCCTTTTGTCCCTCAGCTCTTCTTTTGGGATTGCTGAGAATTTGCTGTTTACTTTGGGGGTATTTATTTATATTTTTTCAAAACACCTTAAGTTTTCACATGTTGGTTCTATTTGGGGTCTTGGCTCACAGCTCTCTGGGGGGTATTTACCATCAAGGATTATCATAGCCTGTTACTCCCATTTGGTTTTGTTTTCCGAGTCTCACTGCCAAACTCCAAATCCATCGTTGTCCAAGATGCCTTTGGGCAACACTTCCTCTTCAAGTACATTTGATTATTTGTCATTAGGCGTAAATATCTGGCATGGATGTGTTCAGGTCCTGCCCTTTGAAGGCACAAGGGCGTAATTTAACACACTGAGATTTCAGTGTGACTATTCCAGCCATAAAATCCGGCTCCTATGCAGGTTTTTGCATTGACGTCAGCAGTGGCAGCAGCTGGAGCCGAGGCTCCTCATGTCTCAAGATTTCAGTTTGCTAACTTCATTTCCAAAGTTGCAGAAGGAAATTAAGCCAAAACTAAGTATGCTTGTTAGGCCAGCCACTAAATATGCACAGTGGATGTTTTCCCCTCTATTTAGAGCCAGCATTGATAGTCTGTGGGTGGGGGAGGTCGTGTCTTGATGCCATGAGAAGAGGTGACCCTATTGGCTATTGCTAAAAAGAAATGTTCTGCACCTTTCCAGTAAGTCAAGGAACACCCTACAACCCCGACGGGCAGCCAATGGGAGGTTTCGTGATGGACGGCCAGCAGCACATGGGCATCCGAGCGCCAGGTAAGCCCCCGGGACAGCATCGCCCACCTACGGGTGGCCTCGGTTGCGCCACCGCAGGTAAACACACCTCTGCCCTCTGCCGCCATCCCAGCTGCCTGCCTTGCCTCACCTGTCTTCTGCCTGCCTTCCATGCCACCGAGAGAAACCAGGCATCTCCTTGCTCGAGCTGTCCTGGACCCTCTGCCGTGCTATGTTTTGGAAAGGGGCTTTTGGCACTATCTGTTGACTTTGCTCATTTTCTGGCATCTTCTTGGATTTTTATCTCCCTCTAGGACCTATGAGTGGAATGGGCATGAATATGGGCATGGAGGGGCAGTGGCACTACATGTAACCTTCACCTAGGTAACCAATGGCAAAGCCAGGGGGAAGTAAGTACAAACGAGGTCTTTGTTCTCACTTTGTCCGAGGGATATTTGTCTTCTTGCATTTCCCTATGTTCTCCCTGCCCATAGCCTCATGCTTGTTCCTTCCTTTCCATCCATCCATCCTACACCTGGGCTCCTTTGGGTTTTCTCTCCCTCTGGTTCAGCTCCAGCTTTCCAAGCTCCCAAACCCCCCGCCCGCGTGCGCGCCGTACATTGACGCTGCCGTACATCGATGCCGCCATACATTGATGCTATTATCCATCCCCGAGCACATGACAAAACAAGGAGCAGCCAGGGAGGTGGGGGAGCCCGTCGTCTTGGCAACAGACTGATTTGCAAAATGTAAGCGGTCTGCAGCAGCGCAGGGAGAGGAAAGAGCATGTCCCCAAAGTGTCATAAATCTGTCTAACCGCAGTTGATGCATGAGTTACATTTCTCCCGCTAACCTGCAAGACACCAAAAAAGCCAAACAGAGACTTCTCATGGGGTAGGAAAAAAAAAACCCAAGCAAAAACCGGCAGCTTCACTTAGTTGCATTTTGGAAAGCGATGGACGAAACTTTGATTTTTTTTTTTTTTCAAGTTTATTTCTCTTTGTCTGTCCGTCATAATGGGATTACGTGTGGCAAAGGAAAAAGAGAGAATACAAAATAGAGGTGTGCGCAGCAGGCTATGGAGCTTAGCCCAGGCTAATTGACTATATCCAAATTAAGTATGCCATCACTTGCAGTGTGACAAATGGATTTGACTTATTCAGTATACAAAAATAGAGATCATTAATGCAATCTTCAGTGGCAGACCTCGCAAAGAAAGCCTAGAAAAACTGTTGCAGTATTTTTTTCCCTCTTGTCTTTTTCTAGGGGAAAATACATTATACAAATTTTGGTGTTGTTTTTTTTTTTTTTAAGAGTAAAGTGATTTGAAACACCAAGACACGATACCATGTTTAAATGGTGCTTGATTCTGTTTCTCTTGCTCTCTTTCTGGAGTTAAAAGAGTTATTTCAGCATCTTTGCTGTGCCCCCAGCCTATATTAACATAGGGTTTGAAGTTACCCAGGGCAAGTGTATTTCGTAGTAGTGTTCTCTGAGCCCAAGTCAAAACTAAGTTTTAACAATTAGCTGTGAAAACATTCCTCTGAGCTTGGGAATGCAATAGCCTTATTACCTCATCATGAAAATTTCTAGCTTAGTTAATTTAAATATTGTTTCTTAGTTTCTGGGTCAATTAAATTTAAATGATGTATTTTATGCTTCGTGACCAATTAAATTAATAGGTTATTACAAAAAATATTATCATCTTTTTTGATTAAAGAGCTGTGAGTACAGTATATTTTATAAGCAATTTTCATTAGTTCAAAACTGTTCCTTTAGGCTAGATTAAGCAGCTATTCATTGCTAGAGCCTTGAGACCTGATTCCAAGGTGTTCGGCGCATTCACAGCGCGCTCTTACTTAGAACTAAAGCCAATTGAACCTACTTAGCAATAGCGTATGCCTTTCACCCTTGATGATTATGGAGCTTATAGCTCTCCGAAACAATACACCTGTCAGTTCCCATCAGCTACAGCAATCCAAGCAGAAGGCAGAGGCCCACAGAAAGCAGGAGGTTTTATTGTTTTAGGTCCAATTTTTTTCTGATTGTTCTCCCAAACCCACTGAAAGGTTTGACTGACTTGCGCGTCTGATTTTTTGCAGAGGTGATCAGGGGGGTAAAGAAATAATTGATAACTGTTATTGATTATGTATATATTTTAATGTGCCTAAAAATATGAGTTTGATTTAGCAACCGTACTTAGTAATCCTATCAATTTCGGCTTCATATGAGGCCTTTGTTCAGTGATGTATGTCCCTGCTGTATTGCATCTATTTGAATGGCACAAATACTTGGGACAGATTCCAAGATATCAGGCTCAAGAGCTAAATAAATAGCTGTTGATAAACCTTGACACCTATTTAACCCATCGCTCCTCCCAAGTCCCTTGTTAGCTGCTACAGATTCTCCGCCTTGTATTCCCAGCATGCTTTTACAAGTGGGGAGAGGAAGGCAGGTGGCTGGAGTAAGGCCATGGGGAATGGAACCCACCTGAGAGCTCTCCGTGTGACGTTAGTCATCTTCAGGCTGGCTCTGCCTCTGGCATGCTTCCAGATCAGAAACACCTCCTTTGCATACGTTCCTAACCATAAAAGCAGAAAGCTGTTTTATCTCCAAAAACTCTGTATTTGGAAGGGGGAGGACGTTCTTGGGGTTTTTTTTGACCTGGGGGCCATTCCTGTTTCCGTCACTGTGAGTCCATACGTAGACTCCCAATTCCACAGAGGCAATGGCGCTCGCAGGCCCGTGACTCCACATCCCGCCTCGGGCTGGAGCCCGGCCTCCCTGTGCCCGTGTGGAGCAGCTTCATGGCCCAATGTCGGCAGCCAGTCCCCACCACTCACCACCACCTCTTTCTCTCCCTTTGCAGGGCTGCAAAGTATGCCAGGGGATTATGTGTCTCGGGGTAGTCCAATGGGTATGAATATGGGACAGCCAAGCTATACCCCGCCCCAGATGCCCCCCCATCCTGCTCAGCTGCGTCATGGCCCCCCCATGCATACCTACATTCCTGGACACCCTCACCACCCAGCGATGATGATGCATGGAGGACCACCCCACCCTGGAATGCCCATGTCAGCATCAAGCCCCACAATGCTTCATACCGGCGAGCCAGCAGTGAGCGGACAAGTGATGGACATTCATGCTCAGTAGCTTAAGGGAAATACACGTTGTCTGCAGCGATGGTAGATTTCAAACATTGTCTTTCTGCAATGACTATGGAGTTCTTGGCGTCAACTTTGGACCAAGGGACGTTCCAATTTTTCACAGGGACCCTGAAAAGCAGGAAAACACCAACTGAAGTCAACTTCTGGGGACACGCTAAATACCTATATAAGACATTAAGAGAACAAAGAGTGAAATATTGTAAAATGCTATTATACTGTTATCCATATTACGTTGTTTCTTATAGATTTTTTAAAAAAAATGTGAAATTTTTCCACACTATGTGTGTTGTTTCCATAGCTCTTCACTTCCTCCAGAAGCCTCCTTACATTAAAAAAGAAGCCTTACACTTATCCTGCAAATGACAGAAAGGGCTTATTTGCAGGATTTTTAGAGCATTAAAATAACTATGTCAGGCAGAAGAATCTTTCTTCTATCCTAGGATTTCAGCCATGCGCACTCTCTCTCTCTCCCCCCTCTCTCCTCCTCTGTCTGTCTTTCTTCCCTTTCTCTCCCTTTCTCCCCGTCTCTCTCCCTCTCTCTCTTTCTAGCCTGGGGCGTGAATTTGCATGTCTAATTCATTTACTCACCATATTTGAATTGGCCTGAACAGATGTAAATCGGGAAGGATGGGAAAAACTGCAGTCATCAACAATGATTAATCAGCTGTTGCAGGCAGTGTCTTAAGGAGACTGGTAGGAGGAAGCATGGAAACGGAAAGGCAGTGTATTTGAAGCCTAATTGTCACATCAGAGCATCCTTGTCCCCATGCAGCAACCACCACCTTGTACATCACTTCCTGTTTTATGCAGCTCAAAACATGGACTGAAGATTTATTTTTAATATGTTGACTTTCTTTCTGGGCAAGACATCGGTCATGTGTGCATTTTTTTTTCCATAGTCCCATCATGGAGCATTTATGTATACATTGTAAATAAATTTTGTGCAAAAAGGACTGGAAAAATGATCTGTATTATTGCAATTTTTTGTAAAAGTAGCAGTTTGGTATGAGTTGGCATGCATACAGATTTACTAAGTGGGATAAGCTAATTATACTTTTGTTGTGGTTAAACAAATGCTTGTTGATAGCCTTTTTCTATCAAGAAACCAAGGAGCTAATTATTATTAATAATCATTGCACACTGAGTCTTAGAGTTTCTGATTGAAACAGTTTGGATTGTATAATAACTCAAAGCCCAGTTGTAGTAGTTTGAGTGCAGTAATGAAATCTGAATCTAAAATAAAAACAAATTATTTTTTGTCATGGTGACTCCACTGCCTGCAAAATTTGTTTCCTGCCCCCATGCAGTATTTGTAGCCATTCTATCCCGGACTGAGAGCCGAGCAGCTACAAAATTCAGCTGGCTCTGGAGATGTTACCTATCATTTGCTATTTAAATATCAACTTCATATTTAAAGAATGTAAAAGTAATGCTACGCTGCATAAAGAAACTTCTTGGAACTTGCACCATAAATTGTCAGGATGGGAACTGTTGCCTGTAAATAAATGTAATGTCGTAGGGCATTATTGGACAGAAATTTGTAGTGTTACCCCCTCTCCGTCCCAAATTATAGTTCTAAAACACAGTTCTAATTATTGAGTTCCTTACTGGAACTGAGCATACTAAGGAAGGAGGAAAATAAAACTCAGAAAACATTGCCTGGGCAATGCCTATCTGTAAGGGGATGAGGTGCTGCTGGACCTCTGTGAGCAAGGCCAGTGCAGACCCTCATTAACCAATTTCCTCACACATTTGTGCTTTCTGCACCACAGCCAGCGAGTGAAAGAGCCCCAACCAGCCTGCTCAGGCTGAGACCTCGTTTGCTTTAAGTCAGATCGCAGCTATAGAGGGAAAAATAGAGATTCCCGGGGCTAGGAAAATGACACAAATATCTTAATTAAGGCGAAATAATGCAACCCCCCCAGCCCCTCCCAAGCCAGCCAGCACCACCGGCGGGAGGTGTCCCGGCCATGTTTCAGGACAGACTCCCGGGCTGGGCAGGGGCAGGCAGGGGTGCAGGCAGAGGTGCAGGCAGGCAATGCAGACCTTCCTGAATTAAGCAAGCCACCAAAGGGGGTCCTCTCCCCCCCGGTTGGGACTTCCTCCCCATCTTTTTTTTTTTTTTTTAACTCTCAGTTTTCTTTCTTTTTCTTTTTTTTTTCTCCTCCTTTCCCCCCGTTTTTTCAAAGGGCTGCTGCACCGCCAAGGAGGCTGAACATCCCGACTCATTCTTTGTGAGGCCGGAGTAATGACACTTTTCTGCCAAAAAGTGAATGAACGGGGCTTGCTTTTTTGCCTTTTTTTTTTTAGGTTTTGTTTTGTTTCGTTTTGTTTGTTTTGTTTTTATGTGTTTGGGTTTTTTGGGTTTTTTTAAGGTTTCTTGAAAGACAAAAACAAACCGCCCTCTCACAGGCAAGGGCACACGCGTCCCTTCTCCTCGCAGCCGCAGCGAAGTGGGGCGCAGACCTTCCTCCATGGGACCTTTTTTTTTTTTGGAGGGGGACACATTTCAAATTAAACCCACGATTACATCCCAAGACATTTAATCAGCTGTAATTATAACACATTCAAAATCAAGAATATGCCTTGACAGTATTTTTATTGTTATTGTTCATCGCACGATGTTAGACAGCTTCAGAGGCACAGGAAAGAGAAGTAAACGGGTTACAAATAGGGAATTATCCCTCGTTTAGCATTAAAATTCATTTAGATAAAATTGCCACAAACATTTAAATGGGGAGATTAGTTCCCCCTCACGCCTTATTGCACTCTCTCAATGGCTCCGTTAAGAACATTTTACACGTTGGAAATTCCGCCTTTTCGGGCCGCTCGCTGTTTCCTAGCTACCCTCCTTTCACCGCACCGGGGGGGGCCCGGAGGGGCCCGGGGAGGGCCGCCCGGCTGCGCCTCCGCTCCTCACCCCGGCCCTGGGGGCTGCGCGTCCCGCGGGGCTGCGCGGGGGCGGAGTGCGGGAGAGGGCGCGGGGTGGCGGCTCGCAGCCCCGCTGTCCTGCCGCTGCCCGCCGCCGAGGAGCAGAGGAGGAGGAGGACGAGGACGAGGACGAGGAGGAGGAGGAGGAGGAGGAGGAGGAGGAGGAGGAGGAGGAGGAGGAGGAGGAAAGCCGTCTTCGACTGCCATCTCTTGGGGGCTTGGGAGAGTGACGCGGGGGGGGAATGCGGGGGCTCCGGGGCCGCCCGAGGAGCGCCGCGGATGTTGCGCGCTGCCGGACTAAAGTTTGCACAGCCTTCGGCGATGCTCTGTTTCGTCGGTTTTGGTTTGGGTTTTTTTTTTATTGGCCCCGATTTCCCGCGTCCCCCTTTTCTTTTTGTGCCTCCGCCGGGCACAGTGCCCCGTGGAGCCGGGTGCGTGGGGTGCCGCGCAAAGCAAGCGCAGCGCTTTCTCCCCCTCACCACTTCACAGAGGCGGGAGAGGGGCCAGACCCCTCAGTGCGGTATTTGAGCGCACCGCTGCGCGGGGCCTGCCCTTCCTGTTGGCTGGGCACCCTTAACCCACGAGGGTTTTTTGGGGGGACAGCAATTTCCAGCCAAGCTGAGCGGGGCGGACCAAGTCCCGCTCCAGGCAGAGGGACTTCCGTGGGGGATGCCTGCCCTGCCGGCTCGGCCGTGCCACCCGCAGCCACAGGTATTTTTTGGGCTCAGAAGCGGCACTTTTCGGCCGCGCGGTGAATATTTCCACACCCGGCGCTCTTGCGCGAGAAGTTCCCGCTACTGGGGCCTCGCTCCACGCGTCCTGAACCTGCGTGGAAAATAGATCATTTATCCCCTCGCCTGACCTTGCTACGCCGCCCGTGATGATAACACACATATATATATTTATATTTATTTTATATTTATATTCATATATAAAAGCAAACGGACGTTTCCCGCGGGCCGGGAGGAGGCGGCTGGCCCCGGCCGCAGGCAGGGATGAGCGGTGCGTGGCGCTGCGCGGGGGCGATCGCGCCTGGGGTGGGAGCTCCCGGTGCCTCCTGGAGGTGGCTGCTCAGCTCCCGGGCCGGGCTGGTGCTTTGTGTGTGACAGCCAGCAAGCCTTCCCCATCCCTTTAATACGTGTGGAAATACCCGCATGCCTGTGTGGCAGCTGCTTCCAAAGCCCCAACTAACTCTTTTGGAAGAGCAGGGCGAGAAGAGTGAAAGGCGAAAGAAAGACTGTTCATTTTTTTCCTTTGGTGCCATTTTGGATGTCATCTGTTACCTTGGTGACTGTGCTCAGCCCCCAAAGCCCCTGGATTGTTAGGGGGGGAAAAAAAAAGCATGCTATTTCTGCACCGTCATTTATCACTGTCACCGCATAATGATTCCCCTCGCAGCTCCTTATTGATGTTTGTAATTGCATTATCTCATAAAGGGAGGGGGTGGCGGGCCGGGATGATCAATGGAGCCGCGCCGTGCATGCCGGGGTCAGGGGCTGCGGGAGGCGGCGGGGCCCCCCCGGACCCTCCCGGCCCCGGACCCCCCCGGCCCCGCTCCCCGCCTGGCAGACAACAAGTCCCGGGCACCGCCCGGAGCGCGGCCCCGGCAGCCGGCGTGCAGGGCCAGTGCAGCTCCCGGAGGGACCGTCCTGCTTGGACCCCCCAATTTGGGGAGAGGAAGTGGGAAAAAAAGATAGGGTTCCAGCAAGGGAAAGAATTAAAGTGGGTGTAACGTGATTTGTCTGGAAAAAAACCACTGGGTGAATTCTACCCCCAAATCCCGAGTACCTGCCTGGAGAACGGCGGTGTGGGGGTGCTGCAGTGGGGCTCCTCGGGGGCCCCTTCCCCGCAGTATCCCATCGGCCGCGGGGAATGCGCGGGGCCCCGCGGGACGGAGTGGCGGCCGCCCCGGGGAAAGGTCCGGCGGCGGGGAGCGCTGCCGGGAGCAGCGGGGGAGCTGGGGAGGGGGCAACAGGACGGGGATGAGCCCCCTCGGCGAGGAGGAGAAGGTCCCAGAAACGCGGCTCGTTTACCGCATTTAGTTGGTTTTTGAACCGGTTTCTTTTCGCCGAGCGCTCTATAGAGAGGGAAGCGCTGCTGCAAACCCCCAAACCGGAGCAGCCCACGGGGGATTTTCTGCCTCTCCCTTTTCTCCCTCGGCTCTATAAAATTACCAACGAAGTAAAGATTAACTCCTTTCTCCCCCTCCTCGCCGCGCAAAATGAACTCCATCCACTGAGCCCAAAAGTTTGAAGAATTATTTTCCAGCCATTTTCCCAGGGGACGAACCAGTGCACCCCATAACTCGGGACTTGGGGGTACCAAAGCCGAACCTGTGTGAGCCAGAACAGAGGGATGCTGATTTTGCCACAACCATCCTAGGCAGTCCCGGAGCCTCCCTTTCAGGCGCCGCGCTAAACCGAGGGGGGAGAGCAAATCCTCTTCTGCTTGTCCTTCACCGCATTGATCAGCTCTCTCCCCAGGTTTCCCCCTCTTCAATCTTCCCTTGGAAATTTTGCAACGCTTTAATTTGGAGGTAATACAGCCTAAGTGCTATTGTTCTTTTTCCATATATATATATATATATATATGGAAAAAAAATATATATATATATGGAAAAAAAAAACCATACACACACACACACACACACACATACAGACACATATATTTTTTTTTTCCATATTTCCTCCAGGAATGAGGGTTGGCGCTACCGTTAGCCTTGTAAAGAAACGCCGGTTGTCTGCTTTTACGTAAACATTCATGATTCCAAATAAACTTCATAAGGATTTCAATTGGAAAGTGAAGCGGTCGGCACTGTGAAGACATTGTACTTGAAATTTCAAATGTGAACTAATCCAACTTAGCTATTTTCTCACTTTTTCTGGTCTGATAGTTTGCAATCTGGAGATCCGTACTTTAAAAAAAAATATTTAGTGCCATAGCCCACGGTTAAAATAGTGAAAAATTAGTCTCGTTTCAGAAATTATTTATTTATAGAACGAACATGATTAAAACATAAAAAACACACAAACTGCAGCTGCAACAAAAAAACCCCACCGTGATTTACGATTATTAAATCTTTGATTGCCATGTTAATGTTTCTTTTTCTACCTTTCATTTGCATTTTAATCTATCGAATCTTTACAATTTTGCTGCCTCCTACTCGAATGATTGATTACACATCTGAAAGAGGGAAAAAAAATCCTAAGCTTTCTAGGCGAGCTTCTATTTTTCCTCCCCCCTTCCCTTTGCTGGTTTGCTTTCTGAAACCTTCCTCAACAATGTTAATGCAAGCAGGACAAATTAATTATGCTCTTTTAAATGTCAAAGGTATAAATAAAAATGCTTCCACCCCCCCTTTTCCTCTCCTTTGCTCCTGCCCCAAATGGGAATATTTTTCCAAGCCGCTTGTTTTAAAAGCAAGAAGGAATCACCCTGGTAAAATACAATTTAAAAAATCCGTGCAGCATCCTGACTGTAAATAAATATTATTGCGTGGACATTTACCTATGGAATAGGGGGGAAAAAAGAACCAGAGAGGCAGCGGGAGTCAGGGAGCGGTGATGAAAGCTCTCTGGCTCAGCGGCAGTGCTTTCCTTCTCTGCTGAGCCTTTGCTCTGGGGCTGTTCCCCGGCCCCCGGCCCCCCCGCCCTCCCCCACCCAAAAAAAACCCCACGCAAGAAAAGGGGGTGGTCAAGGTGCAGTCCCCGACAAGAAAGGAGCATGCCCGTGGGTTCTGCCTTGCCTCTACGCCGTGGGCCGGGGTAGGGGGTAGAAAGACTGGGGTGGCAATGTAGGAACGTGATGATCCCAAAGGCGGGTCCCACCTGCTGGGAGTGGGCGCCACGGGGCAGGGGGTGCTCAGGCGGGATAGCCCATGGGGGCCACCTACCTGGGGGCTGCCCACGGGGAAGACCCACTCGGGGAATGTCCACAGGTGGACACTGAGCTGGGGGATGCCCATAAAGGAACCACCGTCCCGGGGATATCCCCCCGAGGGGATGCCCACGGAGGGACACCCAGCCAGGGGATGCCCACGCTAGACGGGGCCCCCCGAGAATGCCTGCGCGGCGCACGGGTCTGAAGGCAGCCCGCGGGCAGGAATGGTACCTGCGGGGGCCGACAGGCGCCTCTTCGGGGAGGAATCATCAGGAAAAAGGGAAAAGAGAGGGCAGGGCGGGAGAGGCGGAGGCAGCGGCGCGGAGGCTCCGCACCTGCGGGCCGGGAGCGACCCGCGCGGGTCGGGCAGACAGGGAAGATTTAGAGGTGAAGAGACGGCAGATTGTTAAGAAAGTAATAGTAAGGTGTCCCATATACTACAGTTTTATTGTGGGGTAGTAACTACTAGATTTATTTATTGCCGAGGCAATATAATAAAGATAATGACCGCAAACTCAAGATAAATGCTTACGCCCATAGCTGGTCAATTCTTTTTTATTTAAGAGAGTGATCTGGAGAGGTGAAAGTCATCTTCTCCCGACCACAAATATCAGTCTTGGTTTCCACCAGGTTATAAACATGACATGCAAATAATGGAGCTGCTGCCGGGCGCGGAGAATTTGGGGTCGGGGGATAGGGAGGTGCCCCCTCCCTTGGCATTCCCCCTCTCCGAAGCGCCCGCAGAGGAGACCACCGAGATGAAACAACTGGGGAATGAGCCTCCCCACAGGGAAAGCGGGGGGGGAGAGGGGGGGAGGACAAATAAAAGAACCCCACCCTCTCAAACCCGTGGGGAAATGCCACTTGCGAGGGGAAGCGCCCGGGGGAGCGGCCCCGGTGCCCCGCACCCGCCGCCGCCCCCGCGCCCCTGCCCAGGGCGATCGTGTGTCAGCCCCACAATGGGCACTTCTACTCCCGGGCGCTTTGATCCTTGCACGGCCGGGAAAAAAGCCACCTGACAGCGATCTGCGACGGGCGGGAGAGAGGAAAA